>NC_060178.1:738169-745669 GCF_021184085.1 Oncorhynchus gorbuscha
GTAGCCTGTATCTGAGTAGGAGTAGTAGTAGTAGTTGTATAGTAGTAGTAGTAGCCTGTATCTATGTAGTAGTAGTAGCCTGTATATGAGTAGTAGTAGTAGTAGTAGCCTGTATCTGAGTAGTAGTAGTAGTAGCCTGTATCTGAGTAGTAGTAGTAGTAGCCTGTATCTGAGTAGTAGTAGTAGTAGCCTGTATCTGTGTAGTAGTAGTAGTAGTAGCCTGTATCTGTGTAGTAGTAGTAGTAGTAGCCTGTATAGGAGTAGTAGTAGTAGTAGCCTGTATATGAGTAGTAGTAGTAGTAGCCTGTATCTGTATAGTAGTAGTAGTAGTAGTAGTCTGTATAGTAGTAGTAGTAGTCTGTATAGTAGTAGTAGTAGTAGCCTGTATCTATGTAGTAGTAGTAGTAGTAGTAGTAGTAGTTGTATAGTAGTACAGTAGCCTGTATAGGAGTGGTAGTAGTAGTAGCCTGTATAGGAGTGGTAGTAGTAGTAGCCTGTATCTGAGTAGTAGTAGTAGTAGTAGTAGTAGTAGTAGTAGTAGTAGCCTGTATCTATGTAGTAGTAGTAGTAGCCTGTATATGAGTAGTAGTAGTAGTAGTAGCCTAGTAGTCTAGTAGTAGTAGTAGTAGTAGCCTGTATCTGATGTAGTAGTAGTAGTAGCCTGTATCTGAGTAGTAGTAGTAGTTGTATAGTAGTAGTAGTAGTAGTAGTAGCCTGTATCTGAGTAGTAGTAGCCTGTATCTGTATAGTAGTAGTAGTAGTAGTAGCCTGTATAGGAGTGGTAGTAGTAGTAGCCTGTATATGAGTAGTAGTAGTAGTAGCCTGTATCTGTATAGTAGTAGTAGTAGTAGTAGTTGTATAGTAGTAGTAGTAGTTGTATAGTAGTAGTAGTAGTAGCCTGTATCTATGTAGTAGTAGTAGTAGTAGTAGTAGTTGTATAGTAGTACAGTAGCCTGTATAGGAGTGGTAGTAGTAGTAGCCTGTATAGGAGTGGTAGTAGTAGTAGCCTGTATATGAGTAGTAGTAGTAGTAGTAGTGTAGTAGTAGTAGCCTGTATCTATGTAGTAGTAGTAGTAGCCTGTATATGAGTAGTAGTAGTAGTTGTATAGTAGTAGTAGTAGTAGTAGTAGCCTGTATCTGAGTAGTAGTAGCCTGTATCTGTATAGTAGTAGTAGTAGTAGTAGTAGTAGTAGTAGTAGTTGTATAGCAGTAGTAGTAGCCTGTAGTAGACTGTATCGTTGTTGTTGTAGTTAGTAGTAGTAGTAGTAGTAGTAGCCTGTATCTGAGTAGTAGTAGCCTGTATCTGAGTAGTAGTAGTAGTAGCCTGTATCTGTGTAGTAGTAGTAGTAGTAGTATAGTAGTAGTAGCCTGTATCTGTGTAGTAGTAGTAGTAGCCTGTATCTGTATAGTAGTAGTAGTAGTATAGTAGCCTGTATCTATGTAGTAGTAGTAGCCTGTTTCTGTATAGGAATAGTAGTAGTAGCCTGTATCTGTATAGGAATAGTAGTCTGTATCTGTATAGGAATAGTAGTAGTAGACTGTATCTGTATAGGAATAGTAGTAGTAGCCTGTATCTGTATAGTAGTAGTAGCCTGTATCTGTATAGTAGTAGTAGCCTGTATCTTAATAGCAGTAGTAGCCTGTATCTTAATAGCAGTAGTAGTAGTCGTTGTCACCTGTATCTGTATAGTAGTAGTAGTAGTAGTAGCCTTTATCTTAATAGTAGTAGTAGTAGTAGTAGCCTGTATCTGTCTAGTAGTAGTAGCTTGTATCTGTGTAGTAGTAGTAGCCTAGTAGTAGTAGTAGTAGTAGTAGTAGTAGTAGCCTGTAGTAGTAGTAGCAGTAGTAGTAGCCTGTAGTAGTAGTAGGCAGTAGTAGTAGCCTGTAGTAGTAGTGGCAGTAGTAGTAGCCTGTATCTGTGTAGTAGTAGTAGTAGTAGCCTGTATCTGTGTAGTAGTAGTAGTAGCCTGTATCTGTGTAGTAGTAGTAATAGCCTGTAGTAAGTAGTAGTAGCCTGTAGTAGTAGTAGTAGTAGCCTGTAGTAGTAGTAGTAGTAGCCTGTATCTGTATAGTAGTAGTAGTAGTAGCCTGTAGTAGTAGTAGTAGCCTGTAGTGTAGTAGTAGCCTGTAGTAGTAGTAGTAGCCTGCATGTAGTAGTAGTAGTAGTAGAGTAGTAGTAGCCTGTAGTAGTAGTAGTAGTAGCCTGTATCTGTATAGCAGTAGTGGTAGTAGCCTGTATCTGTAGTAGGAGTAGTAGCCTGTATCTGTAGTAGTAGTAGTATCTGTATAGTAGTATCTGTATATAGTAGTAGTAGTAGCCTGTATAGTAGTAGTAGCCTGTATCTGTATAGTAGTAGTAGTAGCATGTATCTGTATAGTAGTAGTATTAGTAGCCTGTATCTGTATAGTAGTAGTAGTAGCCTGTATCTGTAATAGTAGTAGTAGTAGTAGCCTGTATCTGTATAGAGTAGTATCTGTATAGTAGCCTGTATCTGTATAGTAGTAGTAGTAGCGTGTATCTGTATAGTAGTAGTAGTAGTAGCCTGTCTCTGTATAGTAGTAGTAGCCTGTATCTGTATAGTAGTAGTATAGCAGTAGTGTATCCTGTATCTGTAGTAAAGTAGTAGTAGCCTGTATCTGTATAGTAGTAGTAGTAGTAGCCTGTATCTGTATAGTAGTAGTAGTAGTAGCCTGTATCTGTATAGTGAATAGTAGTAGTAGCCTGTATCTGTATAGTAGTAGTAGTAGTAGTAGCCTGTATCTGTGTAGTAGTAGTAGTAGTAGCCTGTATCTGTATAGTAGTAGTAGTAGTAGCCTGTATCTGTATAGTAGTAGTAGTATAGCAGTAGCCTGTATCTGTATAGTAGTAGTAGTAGCAGTGTGTATCTGCGTAGTAGTTGTAGTAGTAGTAGTAGTAGTAGTAGTAGTAGTATCTGTAGTAGTAGTAGTAGCCTGCATCTGTATAGTAGTAATAGTAGCCTGTATCTGTAGTAGTAGTGTATCTGTAGTAGTAGTGTAGTAGTAGCCTGTATCTGTGTAGTAGTAGTAGCCTGTATCTGTATAGTAGTAGTAGTAGTAGTAGCCTGTATCTGTAGTAGTAGCCTGTATCTAGTAGTAGCCTGTATCTGTATAGTAGTATAGTAGTAGTAGTAGCCTGTATCTGTTAGTAGTAGTAGTAGTAGTAGTAGCCTGTATCTATGTGTAGTAGCCTGTATAGTAGCAGTAGTAGTAGTAGCCTGTATCTGTATAGTAGTAGTAGTAGCCTGTATCTGTATAGTAGTAGTAGTAGCCTGTATCTGTATAGTAGTAGTAGTAGTAGTAGTAATAGTTGTAGCCTGTATCTGTGTTGTAGTAGTAGTAGCCTGTATCTGTATAGTAGTAGTAGTAGCCTGTATAGGAGTGGTAGTAGTAGTAGCCTGTATAGTAGTAGTAGTAGCCTGTATCTGTAGTAGTAGTAGTAGTAGCGTGTATCTGTATAGTAGTAGTAGTAGTAGCCTGTATCTGTATAGTAGTAGTAGTAGTAGTAGTAGTTGTATAGTGTAGCCTGTATAGGAGTGGTAGTAGTAGTAGCTGTAGTAGTAGTAGTAGCCTGTATCTGTATAGTAGTAGTAGTAGTAGTAGTAGCCTGTATCATGTAGTAGTAGTAGTAGCCTGTATAGTAGTAGTAGTAGTTGTATAGTAGTAGTAGTAGTAGTAGTAGCCTGTATCTGTAGTAGTAGCATCTGTATAGTAGTAGCCTAGTAGTAGTAGTAGTAGTAGTAGTAGTAGTGTAGTAGCAGTAGTAGTAGCCTGTATCTGTTGTTGTAGTTAGTAGTAGTAGTAGTAGTAGCCTGTATCTGTAGTAGTAGTAGTAGTAGTGTATCTAGTAGTAGTAGCCTGTATCTGTGTAGTAGTAGTAGTAGTAGCCTGTATCTGTATAGTAGTAGTAGTAGTAGTAGCAGTAGTAGCCTGTATCTGTGTAGTAGTAGTAATAGTAGCCTGTATCTGTATAGTAGTAGTAGCCTGTATCTGTATAGTAGTAATAGTAGTAGCCTGTGTCTGTATAGTAGTAGATGTAGTAGTAGTAGTAGTAGTAGCCTGTGTCTGTTTTGTAGTAGTAGTTGTAGTTAGCCTGTATCTGTTTTGTAGTAGTATCCTGTATCTGTAGGAGTAGTAGTAACCTGTATCTGTATAGGAGTAGTAGTAGACTATCTGTAGGAGTAGTAGTAGCCTGTATCTGTATAGTAGTAGTAGTAGCCTGTAGTATAGGAGTAGTAGTAGCCTGTATCTGTATAGTAGTAGTAGTAGTAGTGTATCTGTAGTAGTAGTAGCCTGTGTCTGCCTGTATCTGTGTAGTAGTAGTAGCCTGTATCTGTAGTAGTAGTAGTAGCCTGTATCTGTATAGTAGTAGTAGTAGTAGTAATAGTAGTAGCGTAGTGAATAGTAGTAGTAGCCTGTATCTGTATAGTAGTAGTAGTAGTAGTAGTAGTAGCCTGTATCTGTATAGCCTAGTAGTAGTAGTAGCCTGTAGTAGTAGTAGTAGTAGCCTGTAGTAGTAGTAGTAGTAGTAGTAGCCTGTAGTAGTAGTAGTAGTAGCCTGTATCTGTAGTAGTAGTAGTAGTAGTAGTAGTAGCCTGTATAGTGTAGTAGTAGCCTGTGGTAGTAGTAGTAGTAGTAGTAGCCTGTAGAAGTAGTAGCCTGTAGTAGTAGTAGTAGCCTGTAGTAGTAGTAGTAGTAGTAGTAGTAGTAGCCTGTGTCTGTATAGTAGTAGATGTAGTAGTAGTAGCCTGTATCTGTGTGCAGTAGTAGTAGCCTGTATCTGTATAGTAGTAGTATATAGTAGTAGTAATAGTTAGTAGCCTGTCATCTGAATAGTAGTAGTAGCATGTATCTGTAGTAGTAGATATTATTAGCCTGTATCTGTATAGTAGTAGTAGTAGTAGCCTGTATCTGTATAGTAGTAGTATAGTAGCCTGTATCTGTAGTAGTAGTGTATCTGTATAGTAGTAGTAGTAGCGTGTATCTGTATAGTAGTAGTAGTGTAGTAGTAGTAGTAGCCTGTCTGTATCTTATAGTAGTAGTATTAGTAGCCTGTATCTGTATAGTAGTAGTAGTAGCCTGTATCTGTCTAGTTAGTAGCCTGTATCTGTGTAGTAGTAGTAGTAGTAGCCTGTATCTGTATAGTAGTAGTAGTAGTAGCCTGTATCTGTATAGTAGTAGTAGTAGTAGCCTGTATCTGTATAGTAGTAGTAGTAGTAGTAGCCTGTATCTGTAGTAGTAGTAGTAGTATCCTGTATCTGTATAGTAGTAGTAGTAGCCTGTATCTGTATAGTAGTAGATGTATCTGTAGTAGTAGTAGTAGTAGCCTGTATCTGTGTAGTAGTAGTAGCCTGTATCTGTAGTAGTAGTAGTAGTAGCCTGTATCTGCAGTAGTAGTAGCCTGTATCTGTGTAGTAGTAGTAGTAGTAGCCTGTCTGTTTAGTAGTAGCAGTAGTAGTAGCCTGTATCTGTATAGTAGTAGTAGTAGTAGTAGTAGTAGTAGCCTGTATCTGTGTAGTAGTAGTAGTAGTAGTAGCCTGTATCTGTATAGTAGTAGTAGTAGCCTGTATCTGTAGTAGGAGTAGTAGTAGCCTGTATCTGTATAGTAGTAGTAGTAGTAGCCTGTAATAGTTGTAGCAGAATAGTAGTAGTAGCCTGTATCTGTATAGTAGTAGTAGTAGCCTGCATCTGTATAGTAGTAATAGTAGCCTGTATCTGTGTAGTAGTAGTAGTAGTAGTAGTGTATCTGTATCTCTAGTAGTAGTAGTAGTAGCCTGTATCTGTGTAGTAGTAGTAGTAGTAGTAGCCTGTATCTGTCTAGTAGTAGTAGCCTGTATCTGTGTAGTAGTAGTAGTAGTAGTGTAGTAGTAGCAGTAGTAGTAGCCTGTATCTGTAGTAGCAGTAGTAGTAGCCTGTATCTGTGTATAGTAGTAGTAGCCTGTATCTGTGTAGTAGTAGTGTAGTAGTAGTAGTAGTAGTGGCCTGTATCTGTGTAGTAGTAGTAGTAGTAGCCTGTATCTGTGTAGTAGTAGTAGTAGTAGCCTGTATCTGTAGTAGTAGTAGTAGTAGTAGTAGCCTGTATCTGGTGGAGTAGTATAGTAGTAGTAGCCTGTATCTGTATAGTAGTAGTAGTAGTAGCCTGTATCTGTATAGTAGTAGTAGTAGTAGCCTGTAGTAGTATAGTAGTAGTAGCCTGTATCTGTGTAGTAGTAGTAATAGCCTGTATCTGTAGTAGTAGTAGTAGCCTGTATCTGTATAGTAGTAGTAGCCTGTATCTGTATAGTAGTAGTAGCCTGTATCTGTATAGTAGTAATAGTAGCCTGTATCTGTATAGTAGTAGATGTAGTAGTAGTAGTAGTAGTAGCCTGTCTGTTTTGCAGTAGTAGTAGCCTGTATCTGTATAGTAGTAGTAGTAGCAGTAGTAGTAGCCTGTATCTATAGTTAGTAGCCTGTATCTGTAGTAGTAGTAGTAGTAGTAGCTGTATCTGTATAGCCTGTAGTAGTAGTAGCCTGTATCTGTATAGTAGTAGTAGTAGTAGTAGTAATAGTTGTAGCGTTCATCTGAATAGTAGTAGTAGCCTGTATCTGTATAGTAGTAGTAGTAGCCTGCATCTGTATAGTAGTAATAGTAGCCTGTATCTGTGTAGTAGTAGTAGTAGTAGTAGCGTGTATCTGTATAGTAGTAGTAGTAGTAGCCTGTATCTGTATAGTAGTAGTAGTAGTAGCCTGTATCTGTCTAGTAGTAGTAGCTTGTATCTGTATAGTAGTAGTAGTAGTAGTAGCTTGTATCTGTGTAGTAGTAGTAGTAGTAGTAGTAGTAGTAGCAGTAGCCTGTATCTGTAGTAGTAGTGTAGTAGTATCTGTGTAGTAGTAGCCTGTAGTAGTAGTAGTAGTAGCCTGTATCTGTATAGTAGTAGTAGTAGTAGCCTGTATCTGTGTAGTAGTAGTAATAGTAGCCTGTATCTGTATAGTAGTAGTAGCCTGTATCTGTGTAGTAGTAGTAGTAGTAGTGTGTCTGTAGTAGTAGTAGTAGCGTGTATCTGTATAGTAGTAGTAGTAGTAGCCTGTATCTGTATAGTAGTAGTAGTAGTAGCCTGTATCTGTCTAGTAGTAGTAGTAGTAGTAGTAGTAGCCTGTATCTGTCTAGTAGTAGTAGCCTGTATCTGTGTAGTAGTAGTAGTAGTAGTAGCATGTAGTAGCCTGTAGTAGTAGTAGTAGTAGTAGTAGCCTGTATCTGTAGTAGTAGTAGCCTGTATCTGTGTGTAGTAGTAGTAGCCTGTATCTGTATAGTAGTAGTAGTAGCCTGTATCTGTATAGTAGTAGTAGTAGCCTGTATCTGTATAGTAGTAGTAGCCTGTATCTGTGTAGTAGTAATAGCCTGTAGTAGTATAGTAGTAGCCTGTAGTAGTAGTAGTAGTAGCCTGTAGTAGTAGTGTAGTAGCCTGTAGTAGTAGTAGTAGCCTGTAGTAGTAGCCTGTAGTA
>NC_060178.1:750669-758169 GCF_021184085.1 Oncorhynchus gorbuscha
GTAGCCTGTATCTGTATAGTAGTAGTAGTAGTAGTAGTAATAGTTGTAGCGTTCATCTGAATAGTAGTAGTAGCCTGTATCTGTATAGTAGTAGTAGTAGTAGTAGCCTGTATCTGTATAGTAGTAGCAGTAGTAGTAGCCTGTATCTGTATAGTAGTAGCAGTAGTAGTAGCCTGTATCTGTGTAGCAGTAGTAGTAGTAGCCTGTATCTGTGTAGTAGTAGTAGTAATAATAATAATATATAATATATGCCATTTAGCAGACGCTTTTATCCAAAGCGACTTACAGTCATGTGTGCATACATTCTATGTATGGGTGGTCCCGGGGATCGAACCCACTACCCTGGCGTTACAAGCGCCATGCTCTACCAACTGAGCTACACATAGTAGTAGTAGTAGCCTGTATCTGTGTAGTAGTAGTAGTAGTAGTAGCCTGTATCTGTGTAGTAGTAGTAGTAGTAGCCTGTATCTGTATAGTAGTAGCAGTAGTAGTAGCCTGTATCTGTGTAGCAGTAGTAGTAGCCTGTATCTGTGTAGCAGTAGTAGTACCTGTATCTGTGTAGCAGTAGTAGTAGCCTGTATCTGTGTAGTAGTAGTAGTAGTAGCCTGTATCTGTGTAGTAGTAGTAGTAGTAGCCTGTATCTGTATAGTAGTAGTAGTAGTAGCAGCAGTGTGTATCTGCGTAGTAGTTGTAGTAGTAGTTGTAGTAGTAGTAGTAGTAGCCTGAATCTGTATAGTAGTAGTAGCCTGTATCTGTAGTAGTAGTAGTAGCCTGTATCTGTAGTAGTAGTAGTAGTAGCCTGTATCTGTAGTAGTAGTAGTAGTAGCCTGTATCTGTAGTAGTAGTAGTAGTAGTAGCCTGTATCTGTGTAGTAGTAGTAGTAGTAGTAGCCTGTGTCTGTATAGTAGTAGATGTAGTAGTAGTAGTAGTAATAGTTGTAGCGTTCATCTGAATAGTAGTAGTAGCCTGTATCTGTATAGTAGTAGTAGTAGTAGCCTGCATCTGTATAGTAGTAGTAGTAGTAGCAGCAGTGTGTATCTGCGTAGTAGTTGTAGTAGTAGTTGTAGTAGTAGTAGTAGTAGCCTGCATCTGTATAGTAGTAGTAGCCTGTATCTGTAGTAGTAGTAGTAGCCTGTATCTGTAGTAGTAGTAGTAGTAGCCTGTATCTGTAGTAGTAGTAGTAGTAGCCTGTATCTGTAGTAGTAGTAGTAGTAGTAGCCTGTATCTGTGTAGTAGTAGTAGTAGTAGTAGTAGCCTGTGTCTGTATAGTAGTAGATGTAGTAGTAGTAGTAGTAGTAGTAGTAATAGTTGTAGCGTTCATCTGAATAGTAGTAGTAGCCTGTATCTGTATAGTAGTAGTAGTAGTAGCCTGCATCTGTATAGTAGTAATAGTAGCCTGTATCTGTGTAGTAGTAGTAGTAGTAGTAGGTGGTCCTGTAGGTGGTCCTGTAGCTCAGTTGGTAGAGCATGGTGCTTGTAACGCCAGGGTAGTGGGTTCAATCCCCGGGACCACCCATACGTAGAATGTATGCACACATGACTGTAAGTCGCTTTGGATAAAAGCGTCTGCTAAATGGCATATATTATTATTATATTATTATTATTATCATATATTATAGTAGCGTGTATCTGTATAGTAGTAGTAGTAGTAGCCTGTATCTGTATAGTAGTAGTAGTAGTAGTAGCCTGTATCTGTCTAGTAGTAGTAGCCTGTATCTGTGTAGTAGTAGTAGTAGTAGTAGTAGCAGTAGTAGTAGCCTGTATCTGTGTAGCAGTAGTAGTAGCCTGTATCTGTGTAGCAGTAGTAGTAGCCTGTATCTGTGTAGTAGTAGTAGTAGTAGCCTGTATCTGTGTAGTAGTAGTAGTAGTAGTAGCCTGTATCTGTGTAGTAGTAGTAGTAGTAGTAGCCTGTATCTGTATAGTAGTAGTAGTAGTAGCCTGTATCTATGTAGTAGTAGTAGCCTGTATCTGTATAGGAGTAGTAGTAGCCTGTATCTGTATAGGAGTAGTAGTAGCCTGTATCTGTATAGGAGTAGTAGTAGCCTGTATCTGTATAGGAGTAGTAGTAGCATGTATCTGTATAGGAGTAGTAGTAGCCTGTATAGGAGTAGTAGTAGTCTGTATAGTAGTAGTAGTAGTCTGTATAGTAGTAGTAGTAGCCTGTATCTGTATAATAGGAATCTGTATAGGAATAGTAGTAGTAGCCTGTATCTGTATAGGAATAGTAGTAGTAGACTGTATCTGTATAGGAATAGTAGTAGTAGCCTGTATCTGTATAGTAGTAGTAGCCTGTATCTGTATAGTAGTAGTAGCCTGTATCTTAATAGCAGTAGTAGTAGTCGTTGTCACCTGTATCTGTATAGTAGTAGTAGTAGTAGCGTGTATCTGCATAGTAGTAGTAGTAGTAGTAGTAGTAGTAGTAGTAGTAGTAGTAGTAGTAGTAGTAGTAGTAGTAGCCTGCATCTGTATCTCTATAGTAGTAGTATTAGTAGCCTGTATCTGTATAGCAGTAGTAGTAGTAGCCTGTATCTGTATAGTAGTAGTAGTAGTAGTAGCCTGTATCTGTATAGTAGTAGTAGTAGTAGTAGCCTGTATCTGTATAGTAGTAGTAGTAGTAGTAGCCTGTATCTGTATAGTAGTAGTAGTAGTAGTAGCGTGTATCTGTATAGTAGTAGTAGTAGCCTGAATCTGTATAGTAGTAGCCTGTATCTGTATAGTAGTAGTAGTAGTAGTAGCAGTGTGTATCTGCGTAGTAGTAGTAGCCTGCATCTGTATAGTAGTAATAGTAGCCTGTATCTGTGTAGTAGTAGTAGCCTGTATCTGTAGTAGTAGTAGTAGCCTGTCTGTAGTAGTAGTAGTAGCCTGTATCTGTAGTAGTAGTAGTAGCCTGTATCTGTAGTAGTAGTAGTAGCCTGTATCTGTGTAGTAGTAGTAGTAGCCTGTATCTGTATAGTAGTAGTAGTAGTAGTAGTAGTAGTAGCCTGTATCTGTGTAGTAGTAGTAGTAGTAGTAGTATTAGTTGTAGCGTTCATCTGAATAGTAGTAGTAGCCTGTATCTGTATAGTAGTAGTAGTAGCCTGCATCTGTATAGTAGTAATAGTAGCCTGTATCTGTGTAGTAGTAGTAGTAGTAGTAGTAGTAGCGTGTATATGTATAGTAGTAGTAGTAGTTGTAGCGTGTATATGTATAGTAGTAGTAGTAGTAGCCTGTATCTGTATAGTAGTAGTAGTAGTAGTAGTAATAGTTGTAGCGTTCATCTGAATAGTAGTAGTAGCCTGTATCTGTATAGTAGTAGTAGTAGTAGTAGTAGTAGTAGTAGTAGTAGTAGTAGTAGCCTGCATCTGTATAGTAGTAATAGTAGCCTGTGTAGTAGTAGTAGTAGTAGCGTGTATCTGTATAGTAGTAGTAGTAGTAGCCTGTATCTGTATAGTAGTAGTAGTAGTATTAGTAGTAGCCTGTATCTGTCTAGTAGTAGTAGCCTGTATCTGTGTAGTAGTAGCCTGTATCTGTGTAGTAGTAGTAGTAGCCTGTATCTGTGTAGTAGTAGCCTGTATCTGTGTAGTAGTAGTAGTAGTAGTAGCCTGTATCTGTGTAGTAGTAGTAGTAGTAGCCTGTATCTGTATAGTAGTAGTAGTAGTAGTAGCCTGTATCTATGTAGTAGTAGTAGCCTGTTTCTGTATAGGAATAGTAGTAGTAGCCTGTATCTGTATAGGAATAGTAGTCTGTATCTGTATAGGAATAGTAGTAGTAGACTGTATCTGTATAGGAATAGTAGTAGTAGCCTGTATCTGTATAGTAGTAGTAGCCTGTATCTGTATAGTAGTAGTAGCCTGTATCTTAATAGCAGTAGTAGCCTGTATCTTAATAGCAGTAGTAGTAGTATCTTAATCACCTGTATCTGTATAGTAGTAGTAGTAGTAGTAGTAGTAGTAGTAGTAGTAGTAGTAGTAGCCTGCATCTGTATCTCTATAGTAGTAGTATTAGTAGCCTGTATCTGTATAGCAGTAGTAGTAGTAGCCTGTATCTGTATAGTAGTAGTAGTAGTAGTAGCCTGTATCTGTATAGTAGTAGTAGTAGTAGTAGCCTGTATCTGTATAGTAGTAGTAGTAGTAGTAGCCTGTATCTGTATAGTAGTAGTAGTAGTAGTAGCGTGTATCTGTATAGTAGTAGTAGTAGCCTGAATCTGTATAGTAGTAGCCTGTATCTGTATAGTAGTAGTAGTAGTAGTAGTAGTAGTAGCAGTGTGTATCTGCGTAGTAGTAGTAGCCTGCATCTGTATAGTAGTAATAGTAGCCTGTATCTGTGTAGTAGTAGTAGCCTGTATCTGTAGTAGTAGTAGTAGCCTGTCTGTAGTAGTAGTAGTAGCCTGTATCTGTAGTAGTAGTAGTAGCCTGTATCTGTAGTAGTAGTAGTAGCCTGTATCTGTGTAGTAGTAGTAGTAGCCTGTATCTGTATAGTAGTAGTAGTAGTAGTAGTAGTAGTAGCCTGTATCTGTGTAGTAGTAGTAGTAGTAGTAGTAATAGTTGTAGCGTTCATCTGAATAGTAGTAGTAGCCTGTATCTGTATAGTAGTAGTAGTAGCCTGCATCTGTATAGTAGTAATAGTAGCCTGTATCTGTGTAGTAGTAGTAGTAGTAGTAGCGTGTATATGTATAGTAGTAGTAGTAGTTGTAGCGTGTATATGTATAGTAGTAGTAGTAGTTGTAGCGTGTATATGTATAGTAGTAGTAGTAGTAGCCTGTATCTGTATAGTAGTAGTAGTAGTAGTAGTAATAGTTGTAGCGTTCATCTGAATAGTAGTAGTAGTAGTAGTAGTAGTAGTAGTAGTAGCCTGCATCTGTATAGTAGTAATAGTAGCCTGTGTAGTAGTAGTAGTAGTAGCAGTAGTAGTAGCGTGTATCTGTATAGTAGTAGTAGTAGTAGCCTGTATGTGTATAGTAGTAGTAGTAGTAGTAGTAGTAGTAGCCTGTATCTGTCTAGTAGTAGTAGTAGTAGCCTGTATCTCCACCCTACCTGACACCCTAGACCCACTCCAATTTGCTTACCGCCCAAATAGGTCCACAGACGATGCAATCTCAACCACACTGCACACTGCCCTAACCCACCTGGACAAGAGGAATACCTATGTGAGAATGCTGTTCATCGACTACAGCTCGGCATTCAACACCATAGTACCCTCCAAGCTCGTCATCAAGCTCGAGACCCTGGGTCTCGACCCCGCCCTGTGCAACTGGGTACTGGACTTCCTGACGGGCCGCCCCCAGGTGGTGAGGGTAGGCAACAACATCTCCTCCCGCTGATCCTCAACACGGGGGCCCCACAGGGTGCGTTCTGAGCCCTCTCCTGTACTCCCTGTTCACCCACGACTGCGTGGCCACGCACGCCTCAACTCAATCATCAAGTTTGCGGACGACACAACAGTGGTAGGCTTGATTACCAACAACGACGAGACGGCCTACAGGGAGGAGGTGAGGGCCCTTGGAGTGTGGTGTCAGGAAAATAACCTCACACTCAACGTCAACAAAACTAAGGAGATGATTGTGGACTTCAGGAAACAGCAGAGGGAACACCCCCTATCCACATCGATGGAACAGTAGTGGAGAGGGTAGCTAGTTTTAAGTTCCTCGGCATACACATCACAGACAAACTGAATTGGTCCACTCACACTGACAGCGTCGTGAAGAAGGCGCAGCAGCGCCTATTCAACCTCAGGAGGCTGAAGAAATTCGGCTTGTCACCAAAAGCACTCACAAACTTCTACAGATGCACAATCGAGAGCATCCTGGCGGGCTGTATCACCGCCTGGTACGGCAACTGCTCCGCCCTCAACCGTAAGGCTCTCAGAGGGTAGTGAGGACTGCACAACGCATCACCGGGGGCAAACTACCTGCCCTCCAGGACACCTACACCACCCGTTGTTACAGGAAGGCCATAAAGATCATCAAGGACATCAACCACCCGAACCACTGCCTGTTCACCCCGCTATCATACAGAAGGCGAGGTCAGTACAGGTGCATCAAAGCTGGGACCGAGAGACTGAAAAACAGCTTCTATCTCAAGGCCATCAGACTGTTAAATAGCCACCACTAACATTGAGTGGCTGCTGCCAACACACTGTCATTGACACTGACCCAACTCCAGCCATTTTAATAATGGGAATTGATGGGAAATGATGTAAATATATCACTAGCCACTTTAAACAATGCTACCTTATATAATGTTACTTACCCTACATTATTCATCTCATATACATATGTATATACTGTACTCTACAACATCGACTGCATCCTTATGTAACACATGTATCACTAGCCACTTTAACTATGCCACTTTGTTTACTTTGTCTACATACTCATCTCATATGTATATACTGTACTCGATACCATCTACTGTATGCTGCTCTGTACCATCACTCATTCATATATCCTTATGTACATGTTCCTTATCCCCTTACACTGTGTATAAGACAGTAGTTTTGGAATTGTTAGTTAGATTACTTGTTGGTTATCACTGCATTGTCGGAACTAGAAGCACAAGCATTTCGCTACACTCGCATTAACATCTGCTAACCATGTGTATGTGACAAATAAAATTTGATTTGATTTTGATTTAGTAGCCTGTATCTGTGTAGTAGTAGTAGTAGCCTGTATCTGTGTAGTAGTAGCCTGTATCTGTGTAGTAGTAGTAGTAGTAGTAGTAGCCTGTATCTGTGTAGTAGTAGTAGTAGTAGCCTGTATCTGTATAGTAGTAGTAGTAGTAGTAGCCTGTATCTATGTAGTAGTAGTAGCCTGTTTCTGTATAGGAATAGTAGTAGTAGCCTGTATCTGTATAGGAATAGTAGTCTGTATCTGTATAGGAATAGTAGTAGTAGACTGTATCTGTATAGGAATAGTAGTAGTAGCCTGTATCTGTATAGTAGTAGTAGCCTGTATCTGTATAGTAGTAGTAGCCTGTATCTTAATAGCAGTAGTAGCCTGTATCTTAATAGCAGTAGTAGTAGTCGTTGTCACCTGTATCTGTATAGTAGTAGTAGTAGTAGTAGCCTTTATCTTAATAGTAGTAGTAGTAGTAGTAGCCTGTATCTGTCTAGTAGTAGTAGCTTGTATCTGTGTAGTAGTAGTAGTAGTAGTAGTAGTAGTAGTAGCAGTAGTAGTAGCCTGTAGTAGTAGTAGCAGTAGTAGTAGCCTGTAGTAGTAGTAGCAGTAGTAGTAGCCTGTACCTGTGTAGTAGTAGTAGTAGTAGCCTGTATCTGTGTAGTAGTAGTAGTAGCCTGTATCTGTATAGTAGTAGTAGTAGCCTGTATCTGTGTAGTAGTAGTAATAGCCTGTAGAAGTAGTAGTAGCCTGTAGTAGTAGTAGTAGTAGCCTGTAGTAGTAGTAGTAGTAGCCTGTAGTAGTAGTAGTAGTAGTAGCCTGTAGTAGTAGTAGTAGCCTGTAGTAGTAGTAGTAGCCTGTAGTAGTAGTAGTAGCCTGTAGTAGTAGTAGTAGTAGAAGTAGTAGCC
>NC_060178.1:765669-800740 GCF_021184085.1 Oncorhynchus gorbuscha
TAGCCTGTATCTGTATAGTAGTAGTAGTAGTAGTAGCCTGCATCTGTATAGTAGTAATAGTAGCCTGTATCTGTATAGTAGTAGTAGTAGTAGTAGCCTGTATCTGTGTAGTAGTAGCCTGTATCTGTATGGTAGTAGTAGCCTGTATCTGTATGGTAGTAGTAGCCTGTATCTGTATAGTAGTAGTAGCCTGTATAGTAGTAGTAGTAGTAGTTTGTATCTGTGTAGTAGTAGTAGTAGCTTGTATCTGTGTAGTAGTAGTAGTAGTAGCCTGCATCTGTATAGTAGTAATAGTAGCCTGTATCTGTATAGTAGTAGTAGTAGTAGTAGCCTGTATCTGTGTAGTAGTAGTAGTAGTAGTAGCTTGTATCTGTGTTGTAGTAGTAGTAGTAGCTTGTATCTGTGTAGTAGTAGTAGTAGTAGCCTGTATCTGTATAGTAGTAGTAGTAGTAGTAGTTGTAGCGTGTATATGTATAGTAGTAGTAGCCTGTATCTGTATACTAGTAGTAGTAGTAGTAGTAGTAGTAGTAGTAGTTGTAGCGTTCATCTGAATAGTAGTAGTAGCCTGTATCTGTATAGTAGTAGTAGTAGTAGTAGTAGCCTGCATCTGTATAGTAGTAATAGTAGCCTGTATCTGTATAGTAGTAGTAGTAGTAGTAGCTTGTATCTGTGTTGTAGTAGTAGTAGTAGCTTGTATCTGTGTAGTAGTAGTAGCCTGTATCTGTATAGTAGTAGTAGTAGTAGTAGTTGTAGCGTGTATATGTATAGTAGTAGTAGTAGTTGTAGCGTGTATATGTATAGTAGTAGTAGTAGTAGCCTGTATCTGTATAGTAGTAGTAGTAGTAGTAGTAGTAGTTGTAGCGTTCATCTGAATAGTAGTAGTAGCCTGTATCTGTATAGTAGTAGTAGTAGCCTGTATCTGTATAGTAGTAATAGTAGCCTGTATCTGTGTAGTAGTAGTAGCCTGTATCTGTATAGTAGTAGTAGTAGTAGTAGCCTGTATCTGTATAGTAGTAGTAGTAGTAGTAGCCTGTATCTGTGTAGTAGTAATAGTAGCCTGCATCTGTATAGTAGTAATAGTAGCCTGTATCTGTATAGTAGTAGTAGTAGCCTGTATCTGTATAGTAGTAGTATTAGTAGTAGTTGTAGCGTGTATATGTATAATAGTAGTAGTAGTTGTAGCGTGTATATGTATAGTAGTAGTAGCCTGTATCTGTATAGTAGTAGTAGTAGTAGTAGTAGTAGTAGTAGTAGTAGTTGTAGCGTTCATCTGAATAGTAGTAGTAGCCTGTATCTGTATAGTAGTAGTAGTAGTAGTAGTAGCCTGCATCTGTATAGTAGTAATAGTAGCCTGTATCTGTATAGTAGTAGTAGTAGTAGTAGCTTGTATCTGTGTTGTAGTAGTAGTAGTAGCTTGTATCTGTGTAGTAGTAGTAGTAGTAGCCTGTATCTGTATAGTAGTAGTAGTAGTAGTAGTAGTTGTAGCGTGTATATGTATAGTAGTAGTAGTAGTTGTAGCGTGTATATGTATAGTAGTAGTAGTAGTAGCCTGTATCTGTATAGTAGTAGTAGTAGTAGTAGTAGTTGTAGCGTTCATCTGAATAGTAGTAGTAGCCTGTATCTGTATAGTAGTAGTAGTAGTAGTAGTAGCCTGCATCTGTATAGTAGTAATAGTAGCCTGTATCTGTGTAGTAGTAGTAGCCTGTATCTGTGTAGTAGTAGTAGCCTGTATCTGTATAGTAGTAGTAGTAGCTTGTATCTGCGTAGTAGTAGTAGTAGTAGTAGCCTGCATCTGTATAGTAGTAATAGTAGCCTGTATCTGTATAGTAGTAGTAGTAGTAGTAGTAGCCTGCATCTGTATAGTAGTAATAGTAGCCTGTATCTGTGTAGTTGTAGTAGCCTGTATCTGTGTAGTAGTAGTAGCCTGTATCTGTATAGTAGTAGTAGTAGCTTGTATCTGCGTAGTAGTAGTAGTAGTAGTAGTAGTAGCCTGCATCTGTATAGTAGTAATAGTAGCCTGTATCTGTATAGTAGTAGTAGTAGTAGTAGCCTGTATCTGTGTAGTAGTAGTGGTAGTAGTAGCCTGTATCTGTATGGTAGTAGTAGCCTGTATCTGTATAGTAGTAGTAGCCTGTATCTGTATAGTAGTAGTTGTAGTAGTAGCTTGTATCTGTGTAGTAGTAGTAGTAGCTTGTATCTGTGTAGTAGTAGTAGCCTGCATCTGTATAGTAGTAATAGTAGCCTGTATCTGTGTAGTAGTAGTAGTAGCAGTAGTAGTAGCCTGTATCTGTGTAGTAGTAGTAGTAGTAGTAGTAGTAGTAGTAGTAGCTTGTATCTGTGTAGTAGTAGTAGTAGCTTGTATCTGTGTAGTAGTAGTAGTAGTAGCCTCTATCTGTGTAGTAGTAGTAGTAGCAGTAGTAGTAGCCTGTATCTGTGTAGTAGTAGTAGTAGCCTGTATCTGTGTAGTAGTAGTAGTAGTAGTAGTAGTAGTAGTAGTAGTAGCCTCTATCTGTGTAGTAGTAGTAGCCTCTATCTGTGTAGTAGTAGTAGTAGTAGTAGCTTGTATCTGTGTAGTAGTAGTAGTAGTAGCTTGTATCCGTGTAGTAGTAGTAGTAGTAGCCTCTATCTGTGTAGTAGTAGCCTCTATCTGTGTAGTAGTAGTAGCCTCTATCTGTGTAGTAGTAGTAGTAGTAGTAGCCTGTATCTGTATAGTAGTAGTAGTAGTAGTAGCCTGTATCTATGTAGTAGTAGTAGCCTGTTTCTGTATAGGAGTAGTAGTAGCCTGTATCTGTATAGGAGTAGTAGTAGCCTGTATCTGTATAGGAGTAGTAGTAGCCTGTATCTGTATAGGAGTAGTAGTAGCCTGTATCTGTATAGGAGTAGTAGTAGCCTGTATCTGTATAGGAATAGTAGTAGTAGCCTGTATCTGTATAGGAATAGTAGTAGTAGTAGTAGCCTGTATCTGTATAGGAATAGTAGTAGTAGTAGCCTGTATCTGTATAGGAATAGTAGTAGTAGTAGCCTGTATCTGTATAGGAATAGTAGTAGTAGTAGTAGTAGCCTGTATCTGTGTAGTAGTAGTAGTAGTAGCCTGTATCTGTATAGGAATAGTAGTAGTAGTAGTAGCCTGTATCTGTATAGGAATAGTAGTAGTAGTAGTAGCCTGTATCTGTATAGGAATAGTAGTAGTAGTAGTAGCCTGTATCTGTATAGGAATAGTAGTAGTAGTAGTAGCCTGTATCTGTATAGGAATAGTAGTAGTAGTAGTAGCCTGTATCTGTGTAGTAGTAGTAGTAGCCTGTATCTGTGTAGTAGTAGTAGTAGTAGTAGCCTGTATCTGTGTAGTAGTAGTAGTAGTAGTAGCCTATGTATATATCTAATATTAGTATGCAGTGGGTCCCTAGTGTCACCTAACCCTCACCCCTCTCTGTCACCTAACCCTCACCCCTCTCTGTCACCTAACCCTCACCCCTCTCTGTCACCTAACCCTCACCCCTCTCTGTCACCTAACCCTCACCCCTCTCTGTCACCTAACCCTCACCCCTCTCTGTCACCTAACCCTCACCCCTCCCTGTCACCTAACCCCTCACCCCTCTCTGTCACCTAACCCTCATCCCTCTCTGTTGTTGTGTGTTATCAGGTATGTGATCGGCACTTTGGAGCTCCTGGTAGCAGAGAACTATATGATAGTGTATCTGAACGGCGCCACGTCCAGGAAGAAGATGCCCAGTGTGGGCTGGCTCAGGAAGTGCTATCAGCAGATCGACCGCAGGTGAGATGTCATAAGGTGAATGCACCAATTTGTAAGTCGCTCTGGATAAGAGCGTCTGCTAAATGACTTAAATGTAATGTAAATGTGAGACATAGCAGCCCAGTTACTCTGGAACCCAGTAGCCCAGTTATTTTGTTACCATTGTACCCAGTAGACCTGTTCGCAGTAGACCAGTTACTCTGGTACCTAGTAGACCTGTTACCCAGTAGACCTGTTACCCAGTAGACCTGTTACCCAGTAGACCTGTTACCCAGTAGACCTGTTACCCAGTAGACCTGTTACCCAGTAGACCAAATCAAAATCAAATCAAATGTATTTATATAGACCTTTGTACATCAGCTGATATCTCAAAGTGCTGTACAGAAACCCAGCCTAAAACCCCAAACAGCAAGCAATGCAGGTGTAGAAGCACGGTGGCTAGAAAAAACTAGAGAGGAACCAGGCTATGTGGGGTGGCCAGTCCTCTTCTGGCTGTGCCGGGTGGAGATTATAACAGAACATCGCCAAGATTTTCAAACGTTCATAGATGACCAGCAGGGTCAAATCATAATAATCACAGTAGTTGTAGAGGATGCAACAGGACAGCACCTCGAGTAAATATGAACAATTTAGGGTTCCATAGCCACAGGCAGAACAGTTGAAACTGGAACAGCAGCAAGGCCAGGTGAACTGGGGACAGCAAGGAGTCATCATCAATGTGTCGGAGGAAACACCGTGCACCTGGCAACCTTGGTTAGCGCGCAATGCGCCCGGCCCGCCACAAGAGTCGCTGGTGTGCGATGAGACAAGGATATCCCTACCGCCCAAGCCCTCCCTAACCCGGACGACGCTGGGCCAATTGTGCGTCACCCCACGGACCTCCCGGTCGCAGCCGGTTACGACAGAGCCTGGGCGCGAACCCAGAGTCTCTGGTGGCACAGCTGGCGCCACCCGCTGCGCCACCCTGGAGCTATATTATTCATTTTAAACAAGGGCATTAGCATGAGTTGAACTTACCAGTCCAAAACGGTGACATTGTTCCTCTTCTGCAGGCACCGTTACAGATTATACACAGTGGATACAACAGTGTCCTCTCAAAAAATATTTCTCCACTTGGGAATCACTGAATCGTCCTACAACAATCTCTGTCTCAGTTTTCCAATCAATTTCTTCTAAAATTGTGTGTACATCTGTATATCTAGACTTAGATTTAGCTTTCCCTGACTTAGTCGCTGATTGATATATAAACAGCTGAATCTGCTGTGCGTAAAATGCGTAGCTCCTTCCGGAATAAAACTTAAATAGCGAATGACTCTTTACGCCGGAGTTTACGACATGGGTTGGTCTTCCAACACACAACCATTGCATATTAACATTTACCTCAGCTCATTGGCTATCTACCAAGCTAGATTTTGAGACGATCAGTGGTCATTGGGTTAAAATACTGTCAATCAACCAAACAATGGTCATATCATTGGTGCTTTGTGATGTCATTACTTGTTGTCTTCAAATCAGTTTCTTTCAGTCCATACGTCCCGCGAAAAGGCCCATCAGGTTTGATTGTGTCACAAACAAACCAGTTGATTGCAGTGAAACCAAACATGACTGGAAAAGTCACGTTCTGTGTGGGTTATTTACCTGGAATGTGTCGTCGAAAATGGAATGAGACACAAGCGGTTCACAAAATGTTTCGTGTTAGGCTTTAAAACGGATTTTATCAAACAAATCATTCATTGTGTAACAATGAGCATTGGGATTGCAAACAGAGGAAGATCGTCGTAAACTATTTATTTTCAATGCAGTTATTATGTCATGTTACGTTACGCCTGTGCTGGTTGAAATTGTTTGTTTTTTTATTATATTTTTAGTTTAGTTTTTTTATTATTATTATTATATAGTTTTTTTATGGGGCTCTATCCTCAGATAATCACATCGTATTCTTTCGCAGTAAATCCTTTTTAAATCTGACAACGCAGTTGGATTAGCAAGATGACTATTTATGTAGCGATCACTGTATGTTGGCGAATTTCATCCCGCTACGGGTTCCGTGCGCAGAACAAGAAATTTTGGAGTGGTTGAAAAATGAGTTTTAATGACTCCATACTAAGTGTATGTAAACTTCTGACTTCAACTGTATCTACATTACAACACACTGCTCTATCACAACATACACCGTTAAGATAAGTGGTGTATGTGTGTAAAGGCCATTGTTGCAACCCCTATTACTAGCCTGTTCAAACTCTTTCATATTGTCTGAGATTGGAAGGCTCTCGCGGTCATTCCCCTCTTCGCTGTGTTAAGCAATTGGTGATGCCCATTGCCCAAGCAGCTGGGGATGCCCATTGCCTAAACAGCCAGGGATGCCCATTGCCCAAGCAGCCGGGGATGCCCATTGCCCAAGCAGCTGGGGATGCCCATTGCCCAAGCAGCTGGGGATGCCCATTGCCCAAGCAGCTGGGGATGCCCATTGCCCAAGCAGCTGGGGATGCCCATTGCCCAAGCAGCTGGGGATGCCCATTGCCCAAGCAGCTGGGGATGCCCATTGCCCAAGCAGCTGGGGATGCCCATTGCCCAAGCAGCTGGGGATGCCCATTGCCCAAGCAGCTGGGGATGCCCATTGCCCAAGCAGCTGGGGATGCCCATTGCCCAAGCAGCTGGGGATGCCCATTGCCCAAGCAGCTGGGGATGCCCATTGCCCAAGCAGCTGGGGATGCCCATTGCCCAAGCAGCCGGGTATGCCCATTGCCCAAGCAGCCGGGGATGCCCATTGCCCAAGCAGCCGGGGATGCCCATTGCCCAAGCAGCCGGGGATGCCCATTGCCCAAGCAGCCGGGATGCCCATTGCCCAAGCAGCCGGGGATGCCCATTGCCCAAGCAGCCGGGGATGCCCATTGCCCAAGCAGCCGGGGATGCCCATTGCCCAAGCAGCCGGGGATGCCCATTGCCCAAGCAGCCGGGGATGCCCATTGCCCAAGCAGCCGGGGATGCCCATTGCCCAAGCAGCCGGGGATGCCCATTGCCCAAGCAGCCGGGGATGCCCATTGCCGAACCATTGGCTGTTCACTAAGGACATGCTCTTTCTCCTCTTTCAGGTTAAGGAAGAATTTGAAGTCGTTGATTATTGTCCACCCCTCCTGGTTTATCCGCACCCTCCTGGCCCTCACCAAACCCTTTATAAGGTAGGTGGTCATGTGTTATAACTCTTCTTCATAACCGTCACCAAACCCTTCCTAAGGTAGGTAATAACCTTTCATAAGGTACAGTAGGTGCCTCTGTGTTTTCATAATTAAGATGTTGGAAAATAAAGACCTATCAGATCATTCCCTAAATGTCTTGTGCTTTCCTTGTTTCAGCTCAAAGTTCAGCCAGAAGATCCAATTTGTGTTCAACTTGACAGACCTTTCTGAACTGGTTCCTATGGAATACGTCTCTATTCCAGACTGCATTAAAGAGTAAGTCTGGGTAGTTTCTCTGTAACAGACTGCATTAAAGCGTAGTTATGTTTAGTATATCTCTATACCAGACTGCATTAAAGAGTAGGTCTGTGTAGTATATCTCTATACCAGACTGCATTAAAGAGTAGGTCTATGTAGTATATCTCTATACCAGACTGCATTAAAGAGTAGGTCTATCTCTATACCAGACTGCATTAAATAGTAGGTCTATGTAGTATGTATCTATATCAGACTGCATTAGAGAGTAGGTCTATGTAGTATATCTCTACCAGACTTCATTAAAGAGTAGATCTATCTCTAGACTGCATTAAATAGTAGGTCTATCTCTATACCAGACTGCATTAAATAGTAGGTCTATCTCTATACCAGACTGCATTAAATAGTAGGTCTATCTCTATACCAGACTGCATTAAAGAGTAGGTCTATCTCTATACCAGACTGCATTAAAGAGTAGGTCTATCTCTATACCAGACTGCATTAAAGAGTAGGTCTATCTCTATACCAGACTGCATTAAAGAGTAGGTCTATCTCTATACCAGACTGCATTAAAGAGTAGGTCTATCTCTATACCAGACTGCATTAAAGAGTAGGTCTATCTCTATACCAGACTGCATTAAAGAGTAGGTCTATGTAGTATATCTCTAAACCAGACTGCATTAAAGAGTAGGTCTATGTAGTATATCTCTATACCAGACTTCATTAAAGAGTAGGTCTATGTAGTATATCTCTATACCAGACTGCATTAAAGAGTAGGTCTATGTAGTATATCTCTATACCAGACTTCATTAAAGAGTAGGTCTATGTAGTATATCTCTATACCAGACTGCATTAAAGAGTAGGTCTATCTCTATACCAGACTGCATTAAAGAGTAGGTCTATGTAGTATATCTCTATACCAGACTTCATTAAAGAGTAGGTCTATGTAGTATATCTCTAAACCAGACTGCATTAAAGAGTAGGTCTATGTAGTATATCTCTATACCAGACTTCATTAAAGAGTAGGTCTATGTAGTATATCTCTATACCAGACTGCATTAAAGAGTAGGTCTATGTAGTATATCTCTATACCAGACTTCATTAAAGAGTAGGTCTATGTAGTATATCTCTATACCAGACTGCATTAAAGAGTAGGTCTATGTAGTATATCTCTATACCAGACTGCATTAAAGAGTAGGTCTATCTCTATACCAGACTGCATTAAAGAGTAGGTCTATGTAGTATATCTCTATACCAGACTTCATTAAAGAGTAGGTCTATGTAGTATATCTCTATACCAGACTGCATTAAAGAGTAGGTCTATCTCTATACCAGACTGCATTAAAGAGTAGGTCTATGTAGTATATCTCTATACCAGACTTCATTAAAGAGTAGGTCTATGTAGTATATCTCTAAACCAGACTGCATTAAAGAGTAGGTCTATGTAGTATATCTCTATACCAGACTTCATTAAAGAGTAGGTCTATGTAGTATATCTCTATACCAGACTGCATTAAAGAGTAGGTCTATGTAGTATATCTCTATACCAGACTTCATTAAAGAGTAGGTCTATGTAGTATATCTCTATACCAGACTGCATTAAAGAGTAGGTCTATGTAGTATATCTCTATACCAGACTGCATTAAAGAGTAGGTCTATCTCTATACCAGACTGCATTAAAGAGTAGGTCTATGTAGTATATCTCTATACCAGACTGCATTAAAGAGTAGGTCTATCTCTATACCAGACTGCATTAAAGATTAGGTCTGTGTAGTATATCTCTATACCAGACTGCATTAAAGAGTAGGTCTATGTAGTATATCTCTATACCAGACTGCATTAAAGATTAGGTCTATGTAGTATATCTCTATACCAGACTGCATTAAAGATTAGGTCTATCTCTATACCAGACTGCATTAAAGATTAGGTCTATGTAGTATATCTCTATACCAGACTGCATTAAAGATTAGGTCTATGTAGTATATCTCTATACCAGACTGCATTAAAGATTAGGTCTATGTAGTATATCTCTATACCAGACTGCATTAAAGATTAGGTCTATCTCTATACCAGACTGCATTAAAGATTAGGTCTATGTAGTATATCTCTATACCAGACTGCATTAAAGATTAGGTCTATGTAGTATATCTCTATACCAGACTGCATTAAAGATTAGGTCTATGTAGTATATCTCTATACCAGACTTCATTAAAGTGTAGGTATATCTCTATACCAGACTTCATTAAAGTGTAGGTCTATGTAGTATATCTCTATACCAGACTTCATTAAAGTGTAGGTATATCTCTATACCAGACTGCATTAAAGATTAGGTCTATGTAGTATATCTCTATACCAGACTTCATTAAAGTGTAGGTCTATGTAGTATATCTCTGTACCAGACTTCATTAAAGAGTAGGTCTATGTAGTATATCTCTATACCAGACTGCATTAAAGAGTAGGTCTGTGTAGTATATCTCTATACCAGACTGCATTAAAGAGTAGGTCTATGTAGTATATCTCTATACCAGACTGCATTAAAGATTAGGTCTATGTAGTATATCTCTATACCAGACTGCATTAAAGATTAGGTCTATGTAGTATATCTCTATACCAGACTGCATTAAAGATTAGGTCTATGTAGTATATCTCTATACCAGACTGCATTAAAGATTAGGTCTATGTAGTATATCTCTATACCAGACTGCATTAAAGATTAGGTCTATGTAGTATATCTCTATACCAGACTGCATTAAAGATTAGGTCTATGTAGTATATCTCTATACCAGACTGCATTAAAGATTAGGTCTATCTCTATACCAGACTGCATTAAAGATTAGGTCTATGTAGTATATCTCTATACCAGACTGCATTAAAGATTAGGTCTATGTAGTATATCTCTATACCAGACTGCATTAAAGATTAGGTCTATGTAGTATATCTCTATACCAGACTGCATTAAAGATTAGGTCTATGTAGTATATCTCTATACCAGACTTCATTAAAGTGTAGGTATATCTCTATACCAGACTTCATTAAAGTGTAGGTCTATGTAGTATATCTCTATACCAGACTTCATTAAAGTGTAGGTATATCTCTATACCAGACTGCATTAAAGATTAGGTCTATGTAGTATATCTCTATACCAGACTGCATTAAAGAGTAGGTCTATCTCTATACCAGACTGCATTAAAGAGTAGGTCTATGTAGTATATCTCTATACCAGACTGCATTAAAGAGTAGGTCTGTGTAGTATATCTCTATACCAGACTGCATTAAAGAGTAGGTCTATGTAGTATATCTCTATACCAGACTGCATTAAAGAGTAGGTATATCTCTATACCAGACTGCATTAAAGATTAGGTCTATGTAGTATATCTCTATATCAGACTGCATTAAAGAGTAGGTCTATGTAGTATATCTCTATACCAGATTGCATTAAAGTGTAGGTATATCTCTATACCAGACTGCATTAAAGAGTAGGTCTATGTAGAATATCTCTGTAACAGACGGCATTAAACAATTTAAAGGTGATGCTACCAAATGCTAATTGAGTGTATGTAAAATTCTGACCCACTGGGAATGTGATGAAAGAAATAAAAGCTGAAATAAATCATTCTCTCTACAGTCGTGACCAAATGTTTTGAGAATGACACAAATATTAATTTCCACAAAGTTTGCTGCTTCAGTGTCTTTAGATATTTTTGTCAGATGTTACTATGGAATACTGAAGTATAATTACAAGCATTTCATGAGTGTCAAAGGCTTTTATTGACAATTACATGAAGTTGATGCAAAGACTCAATATTTGCAGTGTCAACCACTCTTTTCAAGACCTGACTGATGGCAGCCTATTCTTGCATAGTCATTGCTTGGAGTTTGTCAGAATTTTGTTTGTCCACCCGGGGTTTTGTTTGCCCGCCTCTTGAGGATTGACCACAAGTTCTCAATGGGATTAAGGTCTGGGGAGTTTCCTAGCCATGCACCCAAAATATCAATGTTTTGTTCCCAGAGCCACTTAGTTATCACTTTTGCCTTATGGCAAGGTGCTCCAACATGCTGGAAAAGGCATGGTTCGTCACCAAACTGTTCCTGGATGGTTGGGAGAAGTTGCTCTCGGAGGATGTGTTGGTACCATTCTTTCTTCATGGCTGTGTTCTTAGGCAAAATTGTGAGTGAGCCCACTCCCTTGGCTGAGAAGCAAACCCACACATGAATGGTCTCGGGATGCTTTACTGTTGGCATGACACAGGACTGATGGTAGCGCTCACCTTGTCTTCTCCGGACAAGCATTTTTCCGGATGTCCCAAACAAAAAGGGGATTCATCAGAGAAAATGACTTTACCCCAGTCCTCAGCAGTCCAATCCCTGTACCTTTTTCAGAATATCAGTCTGTCCCTGATGTTTCCCCTCGAGAGAAGTGGCTTCTTTGCTGCCTTCTTGATACCAGGCCATTCTCCAAAAGTCTTCACCTCGCTGTGCGTGCAGATGCACTCACACCTGCCTGCTGCCATTCCTGAGCAAGCTCTGTACTGGTGGTGCCCCGATCCCGCAGCTGAATCAACTTTAGGAGACGGTCCTAGCGCTTGCTGGACTTTCTCGGGCGCCCTGAAGCCTTCTTCACAACAATTGAACCGCTCTCCTTGAAGTTCTTGATGATCTAATAAATGGTTGATTTAGGTGCAATCTTACTGGCAGCAACATCCTTGCCTGTGAAGCCCTTTTTGTGAAAAGCAATGATGACGGCATGTGTTTCATTGCAGGTAACCATGGTTGACAGAGGAAGAACAATGATTCCAAGCACCGCCCTCAATTTGAAGCTTCCAGTCTGTTATTCAAACTCGAATCAGCATGACAGAGTGATCTCCATCCTTGTCCTCATCAACACTCACACCTGTGTTAACAAGATAATCACTGACATGATGTCAGCTGGTCCTTTTGTGGCAGGGCTGAAATGCAGTGGAAATGTTTTGTGGGGATTCAGTTAATTTAATTGGCACAGAGGGACTTTGCAATTAATTGCAATTCATCTGATCACTCTTCATAACATTCTGGACAATATGCAAATTGCCATCATACAAACTGAGGCAGCAGACTTTGTGAAAATGAATATTTGTCTCATTCTCAAAACTCATTCTCAAAACTTTTGTCCACGACTGTTTGGTTCCAGTCCCCACGGTGTTATACTTAGTATAGTGGAGGCCAGTTAGGGGTTTGGTTCCAGTCCCCACGGTGTTATACTTAGTATAGTGGAGGCCAGTTAGGAGTTTGGTTCCAGTCCCCATGGTGTTATACTTAATATAGTGGGGGTCAGTTAGGGGTTTGGTTCCAGTACTCATGGTGTTCTACTACTTAGTATAGTGGAGGTCAGTTAGGGGTTTGGTTCCAGTCCTCAGTGTTCTACTTAGTATAGTGGAGGTCAGTTAGGGGTTTGGTTCCAGTACTCAGTGTTCTACTTAGTATAGTGGAGGTCAGTTAGGGGTTTGGTTCCAGTACTCATGGTGTTCTACTTCTTAGTATAGTGGAGGTCAGTTAGGGGTTGGTTCCAGTCCTCAAATCAAATCAAATCAAATCAAATTTATTTATATAGCCCTTCGTACATCAGCTGATATCTCAAAGTGCTGTACAGAAACCCAGCCTAAAACCCCAAACAGCAAACAATGCAGGTGTAAAAGCACGGTGGCTAGGAAAAACTCCCTAGAAAGGCCAAAACCTAGGAAGAAACCTAGAGAGGAACCGGGCTATGTGGGGTGGCCAGTCCTCTTCTGGCTGTGCCGGGTAGAGATTATAACAGAACATGACCAAGATGTTCAAATGTTCATAAATGACCAGCATGGTCAAATAATAATAAGGCAGAACAGTTGAAACTGGAGCAGCAGCACAGTCAGATGGACTGGGGACAGCAAGGAGCCATCATGTCAGGTAGTCCTGGGGCACGGTCCTAGGGCTCAGGTCCTCCGAGAGAGAGAAAGAAAGAGAGAATTAGAGAGAGCATATGTGGGGTGGCCAGTCCTCTTCTGGCTGTGCCAGGTGGAGATTATAACAGAACGTGGCCAAGATGTTCAAATGTTCATAAATGACCAGCATGGTTGAATAATAGTAAGGCAGAACAGTTGAAACTGGAGCAGGAGCATGGCCAGGTGGACTGGGGACAGCAAGGAGTCCTCATGTCAGGTAGTCCTGGGACATGGTCCTAGGGCCCAGGCCAGTTGAAACTGGAGCAGCAGCATGGCCAGGTGGACTGGGGACAGCAAGGAGTCATCATGTCAGGTAGTCCTGGGGCATGGTTCTAGGGCTCAGGTCCTCCGAGAGAGAGAAAGAAAGAGAGAAGGAGAGAATTAGAGAACGCACACTTAGATTTACACAGGACACCGAATAGGACAGGAGAAGTACTCCAGATAAACAAACTGACCCTAGCCCCCCGACACATAAACTACTGCAGCATAAATACTGGAGGCTGAGACAGGAGGGGTCAGGAGACACTGTGGCCCCATCCGAGGACACCCCCGGACAGGGCCAAACAGGAAGGATATAACCCCACCCACTTTGCCAAAGCACAGCCCCCACACCACTAGAGGGAAATCTTCAACCACCAACTTACCATCCTGAGACAAGGCCGAGTATAGCCCACAAAGATCTCCGACACGGTACAACCCAAGGGGTGGGGGGAACCCAGACAGGCCGACCACAACAGTGAATCAACCCACCCAGGTGACGCATCCCCCCAGGGACGGCACGAGAGAGCCCCAGCAAGCCAGTGACTCAGCCCCGTAACAGGGTTAGAGGCAGAGAATCCCAGTGGAAAACGGGGAACCGGCCAGGCAGAGACAGCAAGGGCGGTTCGTTGCTCCAGAGCCTTTCCGTTCACCTTCCCACTCCTGGGCCAGACTACACTCAATCATATGACCCACTGAAGAGATGAGTCTTCAGTAAAGACTTAAAGGTTGAGACCGAGTTTGCGTCTCTGACATGGGTAGGCAGACCGTTCCATAAAAATGGAGCTCTATAGGAGAAAGCCCTGCCTCCAGCTGTTTGCTTAGAAATTCTAGGGACAATTAGGAGGCCTGCGTCTTGTGACCGTAGCGTACGTATAGGTATGTACGGCAGGACCAAATCAGAGAGGTAGGTAGGAGCAAGCCCATGTAATGCTTTGTAGGTTAGCAGTAAAACCTTGAAATCAGCCCTTGCTTTGACAGGAAGCCAGTGTAGAGAGCTAGCACTGGAGTAATATGATCAAATTTTTTGGTTCTAGTCAGGATTCTAGCAGCCGTATTTAGCACTAACTGAAGTTTATTTAGTGCTTTATCCGGGTAGCCGGAAAATAGAGCATTGCAGTAGTCTAACCTAGAAGTGACAAAAGCATGGATTAATTTTTCTGCATCATTTTTGGACAGAAAGTTTCTGATTTTTGCAATGTTACGTAGATGGAAAAAAGCTGTCCTCGAAATGGTCTTGATATGTTCTTCAAAAGAGAGATCAGGGTCCAGAGTAACGCCGAGGTCCTTCACAGTTTTATTTGAGACGACTGTACAACCATTAAGATTAATTGTCAGATTCAACAGAAGATCTCTTTGTTTCTTGGGACCTAGAACAAGCATCTCTGTTTTGTCCGAGTTTAATAGTAGAAAGTTTGCAGCCATCCACTTCCTTATGTCTGAAACACATGCTTCTAGCGAGGGCAATTTTGGTGCTTCACCATGTTTCATTGAAATGTACAGCTGTGTGTCATCCGCATAGCAGTGAAAGTTTACATTATGTTTTCGAATAACATCCCCAAGAGGTAAAATATATAGTGAAAACAATAGTGGTCCTAAAACAGAACCTTGAGGAACACCGAAATGTACAGTTGATTTGTCAGAGGACAAACCATTCACAGAGACAAACTGATATCTTTCCGACAGATAAGACCTAAACCAGGCCAGAACATGTCCGTGTAGACCAATTTGGGTTTCCAATCTCTCAAAAGAATGTGGTGATCGATGGTATCAAAAGCAGCACTAAGGTCTAGGAGCACGAGGACAGATGCAGAGCCTCGGTCCGATGCCATCAAAATGTCATTTACCACCTTCACAAGTGCCGTCTCAGTGCTATGATGGGGTCTAAAACCAGACTGAAGCATTTCGTATACATTGTTTGTCTTCAGGAAGGCATTGAGTTGCTGCGCAACAGCCTTCTCTAAAATCTTTGAGAGGAATGGAAGATTCGATATAGGCCGATAGTTTTTTATATTTTCTGGGTCAAGGTTTGGCTTTTTCAAGAGAGGCTTTATTACTGCCACTTTTAGTGAGTTTGGTACACATCCAGTGGATAGAGAGCCGTTTATTATGTTCAACATAGGAGGGCCAAGCACAGGAAGCAGCTCTTTCAGTAGTTTAGTTGGAATAGGGTCCAGTATACAGCTTGAAGGTTTAGAGGCCATGATTATTTTCATCATTGTGTCAAGAGATATAGTACTAAAACACTTGAGCGTCTCTCTTGATCCTAGGTCCTGGCAGAGTTGTGCAGACTCAGGACAACTGAGGTTTGGAGGAATACGCAGGTTTAAAGAGGAGTCCGTAATTTGCTTTCTAATAATCATAATCTTTTCCTCAAAGAAGTTCATGAATTTATCACTGCTAAAGTGCAAGTCATCCTCTCTTGGGGAATGCTGCTTTTTAGTTAGCTTTGCCACAGTATCAAAAAGGAATTTCGGATTGTTCTTATTTTCCTCAATTAAGTTAGAAAAATAGGACGATCGAGCAGCAGTAAGGGCTCTTCGGTACTGCACGGTACCATCCTTCCAAGCTAGTCGGAAGACTTCCAGTTTGGTGTGGCGCCATTTCCGTTCCAATTTTCTGGAAGCTTGCTTCAGAGCTCGGTATTTTCTGTGTACCATGGAGCTAGTTTCTTATGAGACATTTTTTAGTTTTTAGGGGTGCAACTGCATCTAGGGTATTGCGCAAGGTTAAATTGAGATCCTCAGTTAGGTGGTTAACGGATTTTTGTCCTCTGGCGTCCTTGGGTAGGCAGAGGGAGTCTGGAAGGGCATCAAGGAATCTTTGTGTTGTCTGTGAATTTATAGCACGACTTTTGATGTTCCTTGGTTGGGGTCTGAGCAGATTATTTGTTGCAATTGCAAACGTAATAAAATGGTGGTCTGATAGTCCAGGATTATGAGGAAAAACATTAAGATCCACAACATTTATTCCATGGGACAAAACTAGGTCCAGCGTATGACTGTGAGAGTGAGTGGGTCCAGAGACATGTTGGACAAAACCCACTGAGTCGATGATGGCTCCAAAAGCCTTTTGGAGTGGGTCTGTGGACTTTTCCATGTGAATATTAAAGTCACCAAAGATTAGAATATTATCTGCAATGACTACAAGGTCTGATAGGAATTCAGGGAACTCAGTGAGAAACGCTGTATATGGCCCAGGAGGCCTGTAAACAGTAGCTATAAAAAGTGATTGAGTAGGCTGCATAGATTTCATGACTAGAAGCTCAAAAGACGAAAACGTCATTTTTTTTTTTTTGTAAATTGAAATTTGCTATCGTAAATGTTAGCAACACCTCCGCCTTTGCGGGATGCACGGGGATATGGTCACTAGTGTAGCCAGGAGGTGAGGCCTCATTTAACACAGTAAATTCATCAGGCTTAAGCCATGTTTCAGTCAGGCCAATCACATCAAGATTATGATCAGTGATTAGTTCATTGACTATAATTGCCTTTGAAGTAAGGGATCTAACATTAAGTAGCCCTATTTTGAGATGTGAGGTATCATGATCTCTTTCAGTAATGACAGGAATGGAGGTGGTCTTTATCCTAGTGAGATTGCTAAGGCGAACACCGCCATGTTTAGTTTTGCCCAACCCAGGTCGAGGCACAGACACGGTCTCAATGGTGATAGCTGAGCTGACTACACTAACTATGCTAGTGGCAGACTCCACTATGCTGGCAGGCTGGCTAATAGCCTGCTGCCTGGCCTGCACCCTATTTCATTGTGGAGCTAGAGGAGTTAGAGCCCTGTCTATGTTGGCAGATAAGATGAGAGCACCCCTCCAGCTAGGATGGAGTCCGTCACTCCTCAGCAGGTCAGGCTTGGTCCTGTTTGTGGGCGAGTCCCAGAAAGAGGGCCAATTATCTACAAATTCTATCTTTTGGGAGGGGCAGAAAACAGTTTTCAACCAGCGATTGAGTTGTGAGACTCTGCTGTAGAGCTCATCACTCCCCCTAACTGGGAGGGGGCCAGAGACAATTACTCGATGCCGACACATCTTTCTAGCTGATATGCACGCAGAAGCTATGTTGCGCTTGGTGATCTCTGACTGTTTCATCCTAACATCGTTGGTGCCGACGTGGATAACAATATCTCTATACTCTCTACACTCGCCAGTTTTAGCTTTAGCCAGCACCATCTTCAGATTAGCCTTAACGTCGGTAGCCCTGCCCCGGGTAAACAGTGTATGATCGCTGGATGATTCGCTTTAAGTCTAATACTGCGGGTAATGGAGTCGCCAATGACTAGAGTTTTCAATTTGTCAGAGCTAATGGTGGGAAGCTTCGGCGTCTCAGACCCCGTAACGGGAGGAGTAGAGACCAGAGAAGACTCGGCCTCTGACACCGACCCGCTGCTTAATGGGGAGAACCGGTTGAAAGTTTCTGTCTGCTGAATGAGCGACACCGGTTGAGCGTTCCTACAGCATTTCCTTCCAGAAACCGTGAGAAAGTTGTCCGGCTGCGGGGACTGTGCCAGGGGATTTATACTACTATCTGTACTTACTGGTGGCACAGACGCTGTTTCATCCTTTCCTACACTGAAATTACCCTTGCCTAACGATTGCGTCTGAAGCTGGGCTTGCAGTACAGCTATCCTCGCCGTAAGGCGAGCACAGCGGCTGCAATTAGAAGGCATCATGTTAATGTTACTACTTAGCTTCGGCTGTTGGAGGTCCTGACGAATCGTGTCCAGATAAAGCGTCCGGAGTGAAAAAGTCGAGGAAAAAATAAATATATGAACGGTAATTAAAAAGTGAAACCCGTAAAGTTGTCAGGTAGCAAAATAGGTTGGCAACAAAACGCACAGCAATTTGAAAACAAGCCTCAGTGTTCTACTTAGTATAGTGTGGTTCAGTTAGGGGTTTGGTTCCAGTCCTCACGGTGTTATACTACTTAGTATAGTGGAGGTCAGTTAGGGATTTGGTTCCAGTACTCATGGTGTTCTACTTCTTAGTATAGTGGGGGTCAGTTAGGGGTTTGGTTCCAGTCCTCAGTGTTCTACTTAGTATAGTGGAGGTCAGTTAGGGGTTTGGTTCCAGTCCTCATGGTGTTCTACTTAGTATAGTGGAGGTCAGTTAGGGGTTTGGTTCCAGTCCTCAGTGTTCTACTTAGTATAGTGGAGGTCAGTTAAGGGTTTGGTTCCAGTCCTCATGGTGTTCTACTTAGTATAGTGGGGGTCAGTTAGGGGTTTGGTTCCAGTACTCAGTGTTCTACTTAGTATAGTGGAGGTCAGTTAGGAGTTTGGTTCCAGTCCTCATGGTGTTATACTTAGTATAGTGGGGGTCAGTTAGGGGTTTGGATCCAGTCCTCATGGTGTTATACTTCTTAGTATAGTGGAGGTCAGTTAGGGGTTAGCTTCCAGTCTTCATGGTGTTATACGTCTTAGTATAGTGGAGGTCAGTTAGGGGTTAGCTTCCAGTCCTCATGGTGTTCTACTTAGTATAGTGGAGGTCAGTTAGGGGTTAGCTTCCATTCCTCATGGTGTTCTACTTAGTATAGTGGAGGTCAGTTAGGGGTTGGTTCCAGTCCTCATGGTGTTATACTTCTTAGTATAGTGGGGGTCAGTTAGGGGTTTGGTTCCAGTCCTCAGTGTTCTACTTATTATAGTGGAGGTCAGTTAGGGGTTGGTTCCAGTCCTCATGGTGTTCTACTTAGTATAGTGGAGGTCAGTTAGGGGTTGGTTCCAGTCCTCATGGTGTTATACTTCTTAGTATAGTGGAGGTCAGTTAGGGGTTAGCTTCCAGTCCTCATGGTGTTCTACTTAGTATAGTGGAGGTCAGTTAGGGGTTAGCTTCCAGTCCTCATGGTGTTCTACTTAGTATAGTGGAGGTCAGTTAGGGGTTGGTTCCAGTCTTCATGGTGTTATACTTCTTAGTATAGTGGAGGTCAGTTAGGGGTTGGTTCCGGTCCTCATGGTGTTATACTTCTTAGTATAGTGGGGGTCAGTTAGGGGTTTGGTTCCAGTCCTCAGTGTTCTACTTAGTATAGTGGAGGTCAGTTAGGGGTTAGCTTCCAGTCCTCATGGTGTTCTACTTAGTATAGTGGAGGTCAGTTAGGGGTTGGTTCCAGTCTTCATGGTGTTATACTTCTTAGTATAGTGGAGGTCAGTTAGGGGTTGGTTCCGGTCCTCATGGTGTTCTACTTAGTATAGTGGAGGTCAGTTAGGGGTTGGTTCCAGTCTTCATGGTGTTATACTTCTTAGTATAGTGGGGGTCAGTTAGGGGTTTGGTTCCAGTCCTCAGTGTTCTACTTAGTATAGTGGAGGTCAGTTAGGGGTTTGGTTCCAGTACTCAGTGTTCTACTTAGTATAGTGGAGGTCAGTTAGGGGTTTGGTTCCAGTACTCATGGTGTTCTACTTCTTAGTATAGTGGAGGTCAGTTAGGGGTTGGTTCCAGTCCTCAGTGTTCTACTTAGTATAGTGTGGTTCAGTTAGGGGTTTGGTTCCAGTCCTCACGGTGTTATACTACTTAGTATAGTGGAGGTCAGTTAGGGATTTGGTTCCAGTACTCATGGTGTTCTACTTAGTATAGTGGAGGTCAGTTAGGGGTTTGGTTCCAGTCCTCAGTGTTCTACTTAGTACAGTGGAGGTCAGTTAGGGGTTTGGTTCCAGTCCTCATGGTGTTCTACTTAGTATAATGGAGGTCAGTTAGGGGTTTGGTTCCAGTCCTCAGTGTTCTACTTAGTATAGTGGAGGTCAGTTAGGGGTTTGGTTTCAGTCCTCAGTGTTCTACTAAGTATAGTGGAGGTCAGTTAGGAGTTTGGTTCCAGTCCTCATGGTGTTATACTTAGTATAGTGGGGGTCAGTTAGGGGTTTGGATCCAGTCCTCATGGTGTTATACTTCTTAGTATAGTGGAGGTCAGTTAGGGGTTAGCTTCCAGTCTTCATGGTGTTATACGTCTTAGTATAGTGGAGGTCAGTTAGGGGTTAGCTTCCAGTCCTCATGGTGTTCTACTTAGTATAGTGGAGGTCAGTTAGGGGTTAGCTTCCAGTCCTCATGGTGTTCTACTTAGTATAGTGGAGGTCAGTTAGGGGTTGGTTCCAGTCCTCATGGTGTTATACTTCTTAGTATAGTGGGGTTCAGTTAGGGGTTAGCTTCCAGTCCTCATGGTGTTCTACTTAGTATAGTGGAGGTCAGTTAGGGGTTTGGTTCCAGTACTCATGGTGTTATACTACTTAGTATAGTGGGGGTCAGTTAGGGGTTTGGTTCCAGTCCTCAGTGTTCTACTTAGTATAGTGGGGTTCAGTTAGGGGTTTGATTCCAGTCCTCAGTGTTCTACTTAGTATAGTGGGGTTCAGTTAGGGGTTAGCTTCCAGTCCTCATGGTGTTTACTTCTTAGTATAGTGGAGGTCAGTTAGGGGTTTGGTTCCAGTCCTCATGGTGTTCTACTTAGTATAGTGGAGGTCAGTTAGGGGTTTGTTTCCAGTACACATGGTGTTCTACTTACATTTACATTTACATTTAAGTCATTTAGCAGACGCTCAGTTAGGAGTTTGGTTCCAGTACTCATGGTGTTATACTACTTAGTATAGTGGAGGTCAGTTAGGGGTTTGGTTCCAGTCCTCATGGTGTTCTACTTAGTATAGTGGGGGTCAGTTAGGGGTTTGGTTCCAGTCCTCATGGTGTTATACTTCTTAGTATAGTTGAGATCAGTTAGGGGTTTGGTTCCAGTCCTCATGGTGTTATACTTAGTATAGTGGAGGTCAGTTAGGGGTTGGTTCCAGTCCTCATGGTGTTATACTTCTTAGTATAGTGGAGGTCAGTTAGGGGTTAGCTTCCAGTCCTCATGGTGTTCTACTTAGTATAGTGGAGGTCAGTTAGGGGTTAGCTTCCAGTCCTCATGGTGTTCTACTTAGTTTAGTGGAGGTCAGTTAGGGTTTGGTTCCAGTCCTCATGGTGTTATACTTCTTAGTATAGTGGAGGTCAGTTAGGGGTTAGCTTCCAGTCCTCATGGTGTTCTACTTAGTATAGTGGGGGTCAGTTAGGGGTTTGGTTCCAGTCCTCAGTGTTCTACTTAGTATAGTGGGGGTCAGTTAGGGGTTTGGTTCCAGTCCTCAGTGTTCTACTTAGTATAGTGGAGGTCAGTTAGGGGTTTGGTTCCAGTCCTCATGGTGTTCTACTTAGTATAGTGGGGGTCAGTTAGGAGTTTGGTTCCAGTCCTCATGGTGTTATACATCTTAGTATAGTGGAGGTCAGTTAGGGGTTTGGTTCCAGTCCCAGAGCTCTGACGATTATTCTCTTTCCACAGGCTCGACCAGGAGAAACCCGTCAGAGTGGAGATGGCAGCCATGCCAGAGACAGAGTAAGACTACCTGGGCGGCTTGCTAGCTCTGCTCTGTCTGTCCTGCACAGCTCCAGACCGATGACGAATGTTCAGAACCACAGCTGATCAGCCTTTACTGTTGATAATGTGTGTTGCAACTGGAGAGACTTAGAGAGCTAGCCCAGGTGCAGGAGACCATTCTCCCTGTTACTTTGTTACAACCCTCTAACTCTCCTTTTGTCATTGTTACGACCCCTCTCTCCCTCTCTCATTGTTACGACCCTCTCTCTCTCCCTCTCTCATTGTTACGACCCTCTCTCTCCCTCTCTCATTGTTACGACCCTCTCTCTCCCTCTCTCATTGTTACGACCCTCTCTCTCCCTCTCTCATTGTTACGGCCCTCTCTCTCTCCCTCTCTCATTGTTACGACCCTCTCTCTCCCTTTCTCATTGTTACGACCCTCTCTCTCCCTCTCTCATTGTTACGACCCTCTCTCTCTCCCTCTCTCTCATTGTTACGACCCTCTCTCTCTCCCTCTCTCTCATTGTTACGACCCTCTCTCTCCCTCTCTCATTGTTACGACCCTCTCTCTCCCTCTCTCATTGTTACGACCCTCTCTCTCTCCCTCTCTCATTGTTACAACCCTCTCTCTCCCTCTCTCATTGTTACGACCCCTCTCTCCTCTCTCATTGTTACGACCCTCTCTCTCTCCCTCTCATTGTTACGACCCTCTCTCTCCCTCTCTCATTGTTACGACCCTCTCTCTCTCCCTCTCTCATTGTTACGACCCTCTCTCTCCCTCTCTCATTGTTACGACCCTCTCTCTCTCCCTCTCTCATTGTTACGACCCTCTCTCTCCCTCTCTCATTGTTACGACCCTCTCTCTCTCCCTCTCTCATTGTTACGACCCTCTCTCTCCCTCTCTCATTGTTACGACCCTCTCTCTCTCCCTCTCTCATTGTTACGACCCTCTCTCTCCCTCTCTCATTGTTACAACCCCTCTCCCCTCTCTCATTGTTACAACCCCTCTCTCCCTCTCTCATTGTTACAACCCCCTCTCTCCCTCTCTCATTGTTACAACCCCCTCTCTCCCTCTCTCATTGTTACAACCCCCTCTCTCCCGCTCTCATTGTTGCGACCCTCTCTCTCCCTCTCTCATTGTTACGACCCCCTCTCTCCCTCTCTCATTGTTACGACCCTCTCTCATTGTTACGACCCTCTCTCTCCCTCTCTAATTGTTACAACCCTCTCTCTCCATCTCTCTCCCTCTCTCATTGTTACGACCTTCTCTCTCCCTCTCTCATTGTTACGACCCTCTCTCTCCCTCTCTCATTGTTACGACCCTCTCTCTCCCTCTCTCATTGTTACGACCCTCTCTCTCCCTCTCTCATTGTTACGACCCTCTCTCATTGTTACGACCCTCTCTCATTGTTACGACCCTCTCTCTCTCCCTCTCTCATTGTTACGACCCTCTCTCATTGTTACGACCCTCTCTCTCCCTCTCTCATTGTTACGACCCTCTCTCTCCCTCTCTCATTGTTACGACCCTCTCTCTCTCTGGTCAATCTCTCCACCGTGCTCTGTAACCTTTTATGTATCAAGCCAAACATAGAAATGTTGATGTCATAGTTACTTTTTGTATCTGCAATGTATTTAAGGCAATCTGTTACTGAGGGTTAATGCTTGTTCTTCATTACATTTAAATATATATTTATATTCAACAGGTGAGAAAGGACAAAGATTAATATATATTTTTATGTTTTTATTTTATTTGATCCTTATTTTTGGTCACATGACCCCACAGAGTGATGTTAAATAGAGCAGGTTTCACAGCACCAGGAAACGCTTTACTGCAGGCTTTGCATGACCTGGAAACGGTTTACTGCTAATGTCTTTGAAAGAATCCTACATGAAAAAGTTCCTGTCATCTGTCTGGATCGACCAGATTCTGTCTGTCTGTAGCGACAACAAGGTATATGTTGTGAAAACAGAGAACCTAAAGAGATATTGGTTGATGCTGGAATGTGATACCAGTCTTACTGTCAATCAGGATGTTGGTTTTTGTCAAGTGTTTTTGGACGTTCTTGTACATTATTTCTCTGAAGTAAAAATCCAAATCCAAATGTGTCTTTATTCATTAGGAATAATTTTTCAAGTACAACAGAACAACACACATACTTACCACAGTAGTTGGCATACAAAACATATCGTTAATACATTATATACTATACTAACAATGCATTACAGGGTAAGACTGGGTTTAGTTTCATGTTTGACTCAAATTAGTTACAATCATGTCTTAGGTATTCTACAGTAAAAAAAATGGCATGGTTCCAACAAAAAAACGACTTAAATGTGGAGTCAAATGAAAAAGCTGCCTTAATACCTTGGTGTTACTTAAGATATTGTTTAACATTATAGCGGCTTTAATTAAAACACAGAGAAGATGAGCTGCTTCTAAATGAGTAAGAACATTTCTGACTGTAAAGCCATTTTGCATAAAGGCGTGTGCTGAATGTTATAAAACTTTATAGCCTGGCATTGTTGACTACATATAGAACAGGAATAACGATGGTATAACTTACAGAATTGATGTGTTCAGTGAAACTAGTCATTGGACTAGATGCAGTACTAATTAAAGACTACAGGAGGGTGTATGTCTGGAATATTCATAGCAATCACAACGTCTAAGAAAAACTACATCATTTTATTTACAACCCTCTTACATTAACATCAGAAATACACAGTATAAATCAGAAATAAAACACACTCTAGCCGTTTGAGAATAGAGTTAAAGGGGTAAAAACAGCTACACGATTGTATTTACAACCTTTCATAGTTTTTGTAAGATATTCCCAGATTCCACTGTCCTTACTGATACACGGTGTGTTGCTTTAAAGCGCAGGTATGACTCCAGACACCTGATCGCCACATCATCCACCTCGGGGTCAAACTTGTTAGCGATAAGGTGGTGTTGGTTTAGGAGCCACTGCAGGTCTCCAGCTCCATAGACACACAGCTCTCCTGTAGGTCCCGGAGCAGTGGGGGTAGGGGGCTCCGCTCCTCACATCCCCAGCCAGGTAGCTCCACCTCACTACCCTGGCTATGGAGTTCATATCAGACTGCTGGTACTTACTGTTGGAGGGGTTGGAGCCTGGGACAGCGGGCATGCGCTGCAGAGTGGCCCACAGGTGTTCATCAGGACTATAGGTGTCCTTCTCCCACTCCAGCAGAACCCGGACCTCCTGACTCTTCATCACGTGATGGACGAAGGCTCTGGATACCACGAAGTAGGCGTTGCCAGAGAACATGGGGGTGTTGATTGGTGGAGGGTCTTCTTAACCTCTGTCCTGACTACTGTATCCGTGACGTTGTGGTGGAACTGCCATCTGCCCTTCTTGTAGCCGTTGGTGACCTCTGACTCCATGCTGTTCTTTCCGTTCAGCAGCTTGAAGGCCTGAACCATCTCAGCGTTGGTCTTAATGGGGAAGTCGGTTCCACAGGTGTTGAGAAGGTACCTCCACTGGACAGGTGACTTTAGCAGGTCCTCCATGCAGTTCAGGTCAGCCTGCACTCTGGACCAGGAGGCGTAGATCACGCTCTCTATCTTACTGGCCACAAACACATTGGGTAGGCAGGACACGATAGCTCTCACTGCACTCCTGAAGTCCTCGGATGATTTCTGGTCGATGTGGACGCAGTAGACGTTCTGAGGAGTGTACAAAGCACGCAGGAGCCTCTCAAACATCTCAATCTTCTCGTGGATGACCATGGAGTAGGCGATGGGGAACTCCTTTTCCTCCTGGCTCAGAGGAACGGTGATGAACCCTCTGTCTGCAACGTACCTCTGACAGTCCTGAGTTACGTTGTGGTAGAACTCCTCTGAAAGCAGCTTCTGCTTCTTCTTGGTCTTCAACAGGAGGCTGAGCTGCTCCCTCTCCAGACCCTCCATGTCTCCTCGGATTATGGCTGAGCAGGCCTGCAGGTCGGCAGCGTAGTCCGAGGGGAGGAGGTCTGCAGCGGGGAGAGGACCCCTGTCTGAGGCCAGCGGACGTCTGAGAGCCATCCACAGGAGCAGAGAGACTGATCCACTCAATAGGATCAGAGACAAGTTCTTGAACACTCTCTGAGATCTGGACAAGGAAACTGCAGCCATTACTAGTCTGGTATTCTCTTTCTATGATGTCTTGTTAGTATTCTTTATCTGATATTAGTATCAATGGAAACCAACGAGAAGAAGACTACTGCTCAACTGAATGTGTCTCACTTCCACCCCAGCTCAAGTAAATGATGCACATCTCTCACACCTCAGTTTAAAAGGAGAGGTGTGATCATTAACTTTAGTGGGCATGGTCTATAGTCATGGTGTATACACCAGTTGGTAGAAACGTACTGTATCCACGGGGAGTGGCTCAACTTGTGGCACCTGTATGTGGATAGTTTCCTCAATCCACATCTTGACACGTTAGTAGCACATTGATACTGAAAGTGTAAAGTAGAGTAAACAGAAATATCAAGTTCATCTTTCTTCTCTGGAACCTGTTTAGAAACAGTGAAAAATAGGTTGAGAATAAAACATGTAACATACAGTGGGGAAAACAAGTATTTGAAACACTGACGATTTTGCAGGTTTTCCTACTTACAAAGCATGTAGAGGTCTGTAATTTTTATCATATGTACACTTCAACTGTGAGAGACGGAATCTAAAACAAAAATCCAGAAAATCACATTTTATGATTTTTAAGTAATTATTTAGCATTTACATAATATAAACATGTAACATATATAAACATGTAACATATAATATAAACATGTAACATATATAAACATGTAACATATAATATAAACATGTAACATATATAAACATGTAACATATAATATAAACATGTAACATATAATATAAACATGTAACATATAATATAAACATGTAACATATAATTTAAAAACGTAAGCCTATGCAACATTAACCTATTAAAAACAGTACTGTAGCAATGAGGTTTGTGCAGTAGGCTATAAGCTAATACATTGTCACCTCATATTGGCTTTGCTAGAATTGCCCTGTTCGGACTATTTTTTTAAATAAATAAAAATCTCTAGAAATGTGAGGTAGGCTTTATGATCACACCAGTAATAGATCTGTTGTTGTAGTACTGTTGAGGCACAGCTGAGTGAGCGTACATTTATATAATTAGCTTTTTATTTTACTGGGCTGATGGTGCCTCATCTGATGGCCAGTCTCAGCGGAGGAGACAGCAGCAGACTGAGGGTCCATCTCTCAACGTCCCTTCGCACTCCCTTTCCTCCACTGACACTGACCAACAAGGGACACTGTCTTCCAGCTGTTGGCAAACCTCGAGACTCCTCAAAATTCATCTTATTCATGTTCCTATGAGAGGAGGAATATTCCTTAATATTAAAAAAGAGCCATGCCACTAATAACAACAATGCAAGCCTATCGATGCATTTTCCTACTCATTCACTACAGCTACAGTGCTGGTTGTAGCGCAGTGGAAGTAGGAAGAAGACACATTTTATGGCTTATAAAAGTGTTTACAGTGCTGAGTAAGAAAAACATAAAACCAGCCGCTCTTGGCTGTATTCGTTGACAGTCTCTCTCTAGTCATGGTTTGAAATCTCACTGTATCAGCTTTGCTGTAGCTTCCTTTGATACCTGCTACATTACTGCAGACATGGTCATCTGATCCATCCGATTGGCCAGCGTTAGAACCTTCAGACACATGAAATGGTTCAAAATCAGACAACAATTTGACTACCCGGTACACAGGACAGGTGAATCATCTACCAGCAACAGTGTGAGACAAAACAAATGTTTGGAGAGTGGATCGAAATGATTTGGAGATCAACCAGTCGATCAGGTTTGATAGGATGGTGAAGAAAAGCATTACATCATTCCTTTTAACTTCATTCACATGGTTTGAAATGTCTGTAAATATGGGTAAATTATGACTGATCATACAGGTAGATGAAGTCAACATGGATAAATGAATCTGAACATGTGGGTAAAATGTCTGATTTTAATAACGATGGTATAACTGTTACAGAATTGATGTGTTCAGTGAAACTAGTCATTGGACTAGATGCAGTACTAATTAAAGACTACAGGAGGGTGTATGTCTGGAATATTCATAGCAATCACAACGTCTAAGAAAAACTACATCATTTTATTTACAACCCTCTTACATTAACATCAGAAATACACAGTATAAATCAGAAATAAAACACACTCTAGCCGTTTGAGAATAGAGTTAAAGGGGTAAAAACAGCTACACGATTGTATTTACAACCTTTCATAGTTTTTGTAAGATATTCCCAGATTCCACTGTCCTTACTGATACACGGTGTGTTGCTTTAAAGCGCAGGTATGACTCCAGACACCTGATCGCCACATCATCCACCTCGGGGTCAAACTTGTTAGCGATAAGGTGGTGTTGGTTTAGGAGCCACTGCAGGTCTCAGCTCCATAGACACACACAGCTCTCCTGTAGGTCCCGGAGCAGTGGGGGTAGGGGGCTCCGCTCCTCACATCCCCAGCCAGGTAGCTCCACCTCACTACCCTGGCTATGGAGTTCATATCAGACTGCTGGTACTTACTGTTGGAGGGGTTGGAGCCTGGGACAGCGGGCATGCGCTGCAGAGTGGCCCACAGGTGTTCATCAGGACTATAGGTGTCCTTCTCCCACTCCAGCAGAACCCGGACCTCCTGACTCTTCATCACGTGATGGACGAAGGCTCTGGATACCACGAAGTAGGCGTTGCCAGAGAACATGGGGGTGTTGATTGGTGGAGGGGTCTTCTTAACCTCTGTCCTGACTACTGTATCCGTGACGTTGTGGTGGAACTGCCATCTGCCCTTCTTGTAGCCGTTGGTGACCTCTGACTCCATGCTGTTCTTTCCGTTCAGCAGCTTGAAGGCCTGAACCATCTCAGCGTTGGTCTTAATGGGGAAGTCGGTTCCACAGGTGTTGAGAAGGTACCTCCACTGGACAGGTGACTTTAGCAGGTCCTCCATGCAGTTCAGGTCAGCCTGCACTCTGGACCAGGAGGCGTAGATCACGCTCTCTATCTTACTGGCCACAAACACATTGGGTAGGCAGGACACGATAGCTCTCACTGCACTCCTGAAGTCCTCGGATGATTTCTGGTCGATGTGGACGCAGTAGACGTTCTGAGGAGTGTACAAAGCACGCAGGAGCCTCTCAAACATCTCAATCTTCTCGTGGATGACCATGGAGTAGGCGATGGGGAACTCCTTTTCCTCCTGGCTCAGAGGAACGGTGATGAACCCTCTGTCTGCAACGTACCTCTGACAGTCCTGAGTTACGTTGTGGTAGAACTCCTCTGAAAGCAGCTTCTGCTTCTTCTTGGTCTTCAACAGGAGGCTGAGCTGCTCCCTCTCCAGACCCTCCATGTCTCCTCGGATTATGGCTGAGCAGGCCTGCAGGTCGGCAGCGTAGTCCGAGGGAGGAGGTCTGCAGCGGGGAGAGGACCCCTGTCTGAGGCCAGCGGACGTCTGAGAGCCATCCACAGGAGCAGAGAGACTGATCCACTCAATAGGATCAGAGACAAGTTCTTGAACACTCTCTGAGATCTGGACAAGGAAACTGCAGCCATTACTAGTCTGGTATTCTCTTTCTATGATGTCTTGTTAGTATTCTTTATCTGATATTAGTATCAATGGAAACCAACGAGAAGAAGACTACTGCTCAACTGAATGTGTCTCACTTCCACCCCAGCTCAAGTAAATGATGCACATCTCTCACACCTCAGTTTAAAAGGAGAGGTGTGATCATTAACTTTAGTGGGCATGGTCTATAGTCATGGTGTATACACCAGTTGGTAGAAACGTACTGTATCCACGGGGAGTGGCTCAACTTGTGGCACCTGTATGTGGATAGTTTCCTCAATCCACATCTTGACACGTTAGTAGCACATTGATACTGAAAGTGTAAAGTAGAGTAAACAGAAATATCAAGTTCATCTTTCTTCTCTGGAACCTGTTTAGAAACAGTGAAAAATAGGTTGAGAATAAAACATGTAACATACAGTGGGGAAAACAAGTATTTGAAACACTGACGATTTTGCAGGTTTTCCTACTTACAAAGCATGTAGAGGTCTGTAATTTTTATCATATGTACACTTCAACTGTGAGAGACGGAATCTAAAACAAAAATCCAGAAAATCACATTTTATGATTTTTAAGTAATTATTTAGCATTTACATAATATAAACATGTAACATATATAAACATGTAACATATAATATAAACATGTAACATATATAAACATGTAACATATAATATAAACATGTAACATATATAAACATGTAACATATAATATAAACATGTAACATATAATATAAACATGTAACATATAATATAAACATGTAACATATAATTTAAAAAACGTAAGCCTATGCAACATTAACCTATTAAAAACAGTACTGTAGCAATGAGGTTTGTGCAGTAGGCTATAAGCTAATACATTGTCACCTCATATTGGCTTTGCTAGAATTGCCCTGTTCGGACTATTTTTTTAAATAAATAAAAAATCTCTAGAAATGTGAGGTAGGCTTTATGATCACACCAGTAATAGATCTGTTGTTGTAGTACTGTTGAGGCACAGCTGAGTGAGCGTACATTTATATAATTAGCTTTTTATTTTACTGGGCTGATGGTGCCTCATCTGATGGCCAGTCTCAGCGGAGGGAGACAGCAGCAGACTGAGGGTCCATCTCTCAACGTCCCTTCGCACTCCCTTTCCTCCACTGACACTGACCAACAAGGGACACTGTCTTCCAGCTGTTGGCAAACCTCGAGACTCCTCAAAAATTCATCTTATTCATGTTCCTATGAGAGGAGGAATATTCCTTAATATTAAAAAAGAGCCATGCCACTAATAACAACAATGCAAGCCTATCGATGCATTTTCCTACTCATTCACTACAGCTACAGTGCTGGTTGTAGCGCGAGTGGAAGTAGGAAGAAGACACATTTTATGGCTTATAAAAGTGTTTACAGTGCTGAGTAAGAAAAACATAAAACCAGCCGCTCTTGGCTGTATTCGTTGACAGTCTCTCTCTAGTCATGGTTTGAAATCTCACTGTATCAGCTTTGCTGTAGCTTCCTTTGATACCTGCTACATTACTGCAGACATGGTCATCTGATCCATCCGATTGGCCAGCGTTAGAACCTTCAGACACATGAAATGGTTCAAAATCAGACAACAATTTGACTACCCGGTACACAGGACAGGTGAATCATCTACCAGCAACAGTGTGAGACAAAACAAATGTTTGGAGAGTGGATCGAAATGATTTGGAGATCAACCAGTCGATCAGGTTTGATAGGATGGTGAAGAAAAGCATTACATCATTCCTTTTAACTTCATTCACATGGTTTGAAATGTCTGTAAATATGGGTAAATTATGACTGATCATACAGGTAGATGAAGTCAACATGGATAAATGAATCTGAACATGTGGGTAAAATGTCTGATTTTAATAACGATGGTATAACTGTTACAGAATTGATGTGTTCAGTGAAACTAGTCATTGGACTAGATGCAGTACTAATTAAAGACTACAGGAGGGTGTATGTCTGGAATATTCATAGCAATCACAACGTCTAAGAAAAACTACATCATTTTATTTACAACCCTCTTACATTAACATCAGAAATACACAGTATAAATCAGAAATAAAACACACTCTAGCCGTTTGAGAATAGAGTTAAAGGGGTAAAAACAGCTACACGATTGTATTTACAACCTTTCATAGTTTTTGTAAGATATTCCCAGATTCCACTGTCCTTACTGATACACGGTGTGTTGCTTTAAAGCGCAGGTATGACTCCAGACACCTGATCGCCACATCATCCACCTCGGGGTCAAACTTGTTAGCGATAAGGTGGTGTTGGTTTAGGAGCCACTGCAGGTCTCCAGCTCCATAGACACACACAGCTCTCCTGTAGGTCCCGGAGCAGTGGGGGTAGGGGGCTCCGCTCCTCACATCCCCAGCCAGGTAGCTCCACCTCACTACCCTGGCTATGGAGTTCATATCAGACTGCTGGTACTTACTGTTGGAGGGGTTGGAGCCTGGGACAGCGGGCATGCGCTGCAGAGTGGCCCACAGGTGTTCATCAGGACTATAGGTGTCCTTCTCCCACTCCAGCAGAACCCGGACCTCCTGACTCTTCATCACGTGATGGACGAAGGCTCTGGATACCACGAAGTAGGCGTTGCCAGAGAACATGGGGGTGTTGATTGGTGGAGGGTCTTCTTAACCTCTGTCCTGACTACTGTATCCGTGACGTTGTGGTGGAACTGCCATCTGCCCTTCTTGTAGCCGTTGGTGACCTCTGACTCCATGCTGTTCTTTCCGTTCAGCAGCTTGAAGGCCTGAACCATCTCAGCGTTGGTCTTAATGGGGAAGTCGGTTCCACAGGTGTTGAGAAGGTACCTCCACTGGACAGGTGACTTTAGCAGGTCCTCCATGCAGTTCAGGTCAGCCTGCACTCTGGACCAGGAGGCGTAGATCACGCTCTCTATCTTACTGGCCACAAACACATTGGGTAGGCAGGACACGATAGCTCTCACTGCACTCCTGAAGTCCTCGGATGATTTCTGGTCGATGTGGACGCAGTAGACGTTCTGAGGAGTGTACAAAGCACGCAGGAGCCTCTCAAACATCTCAATCTTCTCGTGGATGACCATGGAGTAGGCGATGGGGAACTCCTTTTCCTCCTGGCTCAGAGGAACGGTGATGAACCCTCTGTCTGCAACGTACCTCTGACAGTCCTGAGTTACGTTGTGGTAGAACTCCTCTGAAAGCAGCTTCTGCTTCTTCTTGGTCTTCAACAGGAGGCTGAGCTGCTCCCTCTCCAGACCCTCCATGTCTCCTCGGATTATGGCTGAGCAGGCCTGCAGGTCGGCAGCGTAGTCCGAGGGGAGGAGGTCTGCAGCGGGGAGAGGACCCCTGTCTGAGGCCAGCGGACGTCTGAGAGCCATCCACAGGAGCAGAGAGACTGATCCACTCAATAGGATCAGAGACAAGTTCTTGAACACTCTCTGAGATCTGGACAAGGAAACTGCAGCCATTACTAGTCTGGTATTCTCTTTCTATGATGTCTTGTTAGTATTCTTTATCTGATATTAGTATCAATGGAAACCAACGAGAAGAAGACTACTGCTCAACTGAATGTGTCTCACTTCCACCCCAGCTCAAGTAAATGATGCACATCTCTCACACCTCAGTTTAAAAGGAGAGGTGTGATCATTAACTTTAGTGGGCATGGTCTATAGTCATGGTGTATACACCAGTTGGTAGAAACGTACTGTATCCACGGGAGTGGCTCAACTTGTGGCACCTGTATGTGGATAGTTTCCTCAATCCACATCTTGACACGTTAGTAGCACATTGATACTGAAAGTGTAAAGTAGAGTAAACAGAAATATCAAGTTCATCTTTCTTCTCTGGAACCTGTTTAGAAACAGTGAAAAATAGGTTGAGAATAAAACATGTAACATACAGTGGGGAAAACAAGTATTTGAAACACTGACGATTTTGCAGGTTTTCCTACTTACAAAGCATGTAGAGGTCTGTAATTTTTATCATATGTACACTTCAACTGTGAGAGACGGAATCTAAAACAAAAATCCAGAAAATCACATTTTATGATTTTTAAGTAATTATTTAGCATTTACATAATATAAACATGTAACATATATAAACATGTAACATATAATATAAACATGTAACATATATAAACATGTAACATATAATATAAACATGTAACATATATAAACATGTAACATATAATATAAACATGTAACATATAATATAAACATGTAACATATAATATAAACATGTAACATATAATTTAAAAAACGTAAGCCTATGCAACATTAACCTATTAAAAACAGTACTGTAGCAATGAGGTTTGTGCAGTAGGCTATAAGCTAATACATTGTCACCTCATATTGGCTTTGCTAGAATTGCCCTGTTCGGACTATTTTTTTAAATAAATAAAAATCTCTAGAAATGTGAGGTAGGCTTTATGATCACACCAGTAATAGATCTGTTGTTGTAGTACTGTTGAGGCACAGCTGAGTGAGCGTACATTTATATAATTAGCTTTTTATTTTACTGGGCTGATGGTGCCTCATCTGATGGCCAGTCTCAGCGGAGGGAGACAGCAGCAGACTGAGGGTCCATCTCTCAACGTCCCTTCGCACTCCCTTTCCTCCACTGACACTGACCAACAAGGGACACTGTCTTCCAGCTGTTGGCAAACCTCGAGACTCCTCAAAATTCATCTTATTCATGTTCCTATGAGAGGAGGAATATTCCTTAATATTAAAAAGAGCCATGCCACTAATAACAACAATGCAAGCCTATCGATGCATTTTCCTGCTCATTCACTACAGCTACAGTGCTGGTTGTAGCGCGAGTGGAAGTAGGAAGAAGACACATTTTATGGCTTATAAAAGTGTTTACAGTGCTGAGTAAGAAAAACATAAAACCAGCCGCTCTTGGCTGTATTCGTTGACAGTCTCTCTCTAGTCATGGTTTGAAATCTCACTGTATCAGCTTTGCTGTAGCTTCCTTTGATACCTGCTACATTACTGCAGACATGGTCATCTGATCCATCCGATTGGCCAGCGTTAGAACCTTCAGACACATGAAATGGTTCAAAATCAGACAACAATTTGACTACCCGGTACACAGGACAGGTGAATCATCTACCAGCAACAGTGTGAGACAAAACAAATGTTTGGAGAGTGGATCGAAATGATTTGGAGATCAACCAGTCGATCAGGTTTGATAGGATGGTGAAGAAAAGCATTACATCATTCCTTTTAACTTCATTCACATGGTTTGAAATGTCTGTAAATATGGGTAAATTATGACTGATCATACAGGTAGATGAAGTCAACATGGATAAATGAATCTGAACATGTGGGTAAAATGTCTGATTTTAATAACGATGGTATAACTGTTACAGAATTGATGTGTTCAGTGAAACTAGTCATTGGACTAGATGCAGTACTAATTAAAGACTACAGGAGGGTGTATGTCTGGAATATTCATAGCAATCACAACGTCTAAGAAAAACTACATCATTTTATTTACAACCCTCTTACATTAACATCAGAAATACACAGTATAAATCAGAAATAAAACACACTCTAGCCGTTTGAGAATAGAGTTAAAGGGGTAAAAACAGCTACACGATTGTATTTACAACCTTTCATAGTTTTGTAAGATATTCCCAGATTCCACTGTCCTTACTGATACACGGTGTGTTGCTTTAAAAGCGCAGGTATGACTCCAGACACCTGATCGCCACATCATCCA